>NC_136523.1:37088936-37098936 GCF_053919585.1 Euprymna scolopes
AATTTGTTGCTGGCTATCTTGCTCTTGCTTGTTGCTGGATCTCAACATTTTGAACCGAGAGAGAGACTTAGCTGTCGTACAAAGCTAAGACTCTGTAACATCATATTTGTATAGATACTCCCTCAGACATTTGGGCTCATGGATTTTAAATGTCTGAGGGAGTGGCACTCGTCTGACAAGAATTGCAATCATCATATATATATGTATATGTATATATGTATATGTATATATATATGTACATGTATATATATATATATATGAAAGATTTGAAATGGGAATTAGACAATGGAAATGTAATGAAGTCAAGGTAATTCCTATTGTAATTGAAACGCTTGCGACCACAACGAAAAGCTACCATAAATGGCTTGATCAGACAATTTTAATGACTGAAACTAGACAATTTGTTATTTTATTATCGGAACCCTTGCCGGGGTTCGAGTCACTCGACTGGCGTTAATAGTGACACCCTGCACTGATGATTTACTAGTGTCTGTAGGTATTTAATAATTATTATAGTAAATAATAAGAATATATATATATATATATATATATATATATATATATATATATATATATAATCTATAAACTTAACTAATTATAATTTGAATATCAAAAGTAAAATGAAATATAAATTTAATAATTGATATTAGTAATTAATTGATATTTTAATAAATTGTAATAATCGAGATAAAATTATATGCATGTGTATATATATATATATATATATATATATATATATATATATATATATATATATGTGTGTGTATACATAAGTGGGTGAATATATGATTGCATGTATAAGTATACATATATATAAGAAAGAAAAATCAGTAATTAAAGAAAAAATTAATGAACCATTAATAAAATATACAGGGTGGTCGCTAGAAAAGCGGGAAATTTGAAGGGAAGCTTAGATCTTTTTTTTTTTTTTACATGGAGGTTACCACTTATCAAGGCCCAGAAGCCACTCAGGGATAAGGGTTATTTTGTGTCAATGGGATAGTGCTGCAGTATTCATTGGTATTGGAGATTTGATACAGTGTCATTACTTAATGCCTGATTGCTATTTTATGATTGGTGCCGCGAAATGAATCGTTGTTTAACGCTGCAGTGAAGTGCAAGGACGACATTTTAAGTATCTAGGAGTATAATATAACGTTTGTCTTTGAAAAACTTTGTAAAAATTATTATTTGTAAAAATAAATCGTGGTTTGATAAATTTCCCGCTTTTCTAGCGACCACCCTGTAATAATAATTTGAATATTAGACACACACATATATATATATATATATATATATATATATATATATATATATATATATATATATATATATATATATATATATATATATATATAAAGTATAAAATATTGATAAAGATTCATAAAAGGAAACTGAATACAGTAAATAATATTACGTGGATAATTTAAAAATCCATTGATTATATAAACTAGTATTTGTTGTAATCGAGTCGAGAACAATTGAAATCAAAAATTAGAAAAACAAAAAAAAAAAAAGACGCATTCTTCCGGCATTTCAACAATAACACTCCATTCACCTTTTCTTCAATTTAATGGGAGAAAAAAAGAAAAAAAAAAAAGAAAAAAAAAAAACACATTAATACTGATCAAGGAGTATAACTCCGAAATATACATATATAAATTTCAAACAAGTGATACTTGTTTTTTTGTTGTTTTTTTTTGCGTTGTAATTGGCTTAAAAACGTATTTTATACGTATTTTATTTTAAAATTCAAAGTCAACTCTTCTAACACGGAAAAAAACTACCCTGACATTTAAATTCATTTTGAAATGATATAAAGAAAAAAATATGCATAATCTAGAATCATGATAGCAGGAAGTTGATTATATTTAGCCGGATATGCACGAGAGTTGTGGTGCGAATAGCTTGATAACAAGTGCTTAACCCCCCTCCTTCTAAATCCTAGCTTTGGACTAGAAGCAAATGGAGTAGGTGTGAGACGTTACTTGTTAAACATCAGAGTGGGTAGGTTGGCTAGTATTATGTTCGTTAGTACATATCAGCAAGTATGCAGGATGCGCTGTAGGTAGGAAGGTCGGCAGAGGTCAAACGGAATCCCTATCTCTTTATAGAGAGGATTGTGAAAAAAAGAAGTTGTCGATATTTAGGAGTATATGGTTTCAGATGAACGACATAGAGAGTTATGGGGGGGGGGGAGTTTTTGAGAATCTCGATGGAAACGTTCAAGAGTCAACGCAATTTTTTATTTGATAATAACCACTTATCAAGGCTCGAAGGCCACTCGAGTATAAGGGTTAATGAATGTGAAGTGGCAGTGTAGTTAAGCACTTGTTATCAAGCTATCCTAAATACTTGCTAATATGTACTAGCGAACATAATACTAGCCAACCTACCCACTTTGATGTCTTGTGCCTACTCTACGTGCATCCCAGTCCAAAGTGTTGGAATTAGCTAGGATTTCTGGCATCTAGAGACCTCAACACTCAGTTCATCAGAGCACGTTCAATTCCCCCTTCACTGTAGTGTTGCATCCCTATGTTTTCAAACAACACAGACATGTAGTGAAAGGAGAGAGATTTTGCTGCTAATTGGATGCTTCGGATATATGTGCGTCGATACGCGCGCAATGAGTTCATCAGGGCACATTCCATTGAAGTATTTGTAAAACAAGAACAGGGATACAATCGTTAATCGGGTAGAACTTAATTATTTATGGGGACGGCTCAACAAGAACTTGTTCACATGTGACTTGAAGGTTATCATGTTGTATTCAACCGCGAAGCATCCAGCGAAATTGTGTTCCACAGACGGGCAGTTCTGGGAAAGAATCTTTGTTCATGGAATCTGCGTTTCTATTTAGACACAGATAGAGAGTGGGGGGGATTGTATATAGTAGTTTTAGCTAGTCGTGTATTTTTGTGAAAGTTTGGCAAGGGAGGACCATAGACTGGAGTTTAATCGAGCACTTTCTAAGCAATGCGCTTATCATAATTGATTCTCTTCTGTTCTAATCACTAGTAAGTCTGACAAATTATTGGAAACCAAAATAAATAATAGAATTTTATAATAATATAATAGAATTTTATTATATTTTTCTTGTGATAATGTCACAATAAAAACACCGGTTTCTGGTCAGCCACGCAAGCAATTTATTAGTCAGTCAGCCTTGTAGACCTTTCCTTCCCTATTTGGCCTTAGTTGGAAAAACTTATCTTTTTTGCTAGTCTGTTTGCAGTCTAGAGTATTGGACGTAGAAATGTTATTCAAAATATCAGCATGACAAACCAATCGTAGGCTGGGTTGTCTTATATATATATATAAGTAGGTTGTAGTTGTAGTTGTATATATATATATATGGACATATTTAGATATGCTATTTCAAAGTCAAGCATGACAGATTAACGGAAATTTTATTTCAGTCCTAACCTGACAGACCAATAAAAATGCTCCTGATACAAGTCTGACAGACCAACGAAAATGACATTTTAATAACAACCGTGACAGATTACCCGATGGAAAGATGGATAAAGCCTCTTACTGAGATACATAGACGCATTTAAAATTCAATTTTTAAAAAATTAAGAGTGAAAGACACAACCCCCCTCTAAAAATCTTTTAATGGAATGAGCTATATTATTGTTGTTTTCTCGTAAAACAAGTTCAAACCGATTACAGTTCAGATCGCGCTTCTTTTTTTTTTTTTTTTTTGGTGGCCTTTTACCAGACTCTTCGAACACGAGTAGATGTGCACTAAGTCGTTCAGGTTGCATCTTCGATAGAAAAAAAAAATGGTGTCACACAAATCGGCTTTTTTTCCTTCTTCTTTTTCGCTTGGATCGTTTGGCCTTTTCGCGTACTCAAAGACACGCGTTAAACGAGTATCGATTTTTTGTTCTGTGCGTGTGTTAGGCGCTTCGTATTTTCGAAAAAAACAAAAAACAAAACAAAACAAAACAAAAAACAAAATGCTCTTTGCAGTCATTGCAGCGCCTGCGAAAACGAATAAAGACGTACGGTAGTGGATGTTACCGGCTGTGAATAAGGAGTGAGTGACAAGGTTGTACGTGTATCTATATATATATGTTTTTCGGGAAATCTCCTCACAGTCAACACGAATTGCAACAAATAAGTTGAAGACATTGCCAAGGCGACTGCAAAGAAGATGCGCTCTCATCTACTGTGCTAAAAAATTGCTCACGCCTGAGAGTATCTTGTATCTTTGCAAAGTCACAATTCGCCCACGCATGGAGTATTATTGCCACATCTGAGCTGGTGCTCCAACCACTAACCTCTCGCTCTTAGGAAGGGTAAAAAAAAAAGAGAGTCTCAAATCTAATAGGTCCCGCACTAACAACCAACCTATGGTCACTGTCCCATCGCTGTAATATTGCATACCTGTTTCTGTTTTATAAATACTTTAATCGAGTGGGCTCAGAGGAACTTATAGCACGTGTATCCCCTCGACCTACATATAACCGACACAGCTAACTAGCAACAAAATCCCACCCCTTCACTGTTGAGATCCCCATATGTCGGAAAGTCTTCTACACTAATAGTTTCTTTTTGCCCTAGACTGCTAGACTTTGGAGTTCCTTCCCTCTTTTCTGTTTCTTTGACTGTACTGCTATGCTGAAGTTTAAATGTAATGTGAACAAACATCTTGCTTATTGCATCACATCTACCTCTTCAAAGCCATAATTCACTCATGCATGGAATATTGTTTCCACATATGGATTGGTATATGTCCCACTAATCTCCCCCTCCCCACTTAGACAGGGTGCGAGAAAAGAGTCCCAAATATAATAGGATCTGCACTATCAACCAAGCTTAATCCCCTGTCCCATCGCCGTAATCTTGTATCCATGTTCTTGTTTTACAAATACTTCAATGGAATATGCCCTGATGAACTCATTGCACGCGCATAGACGCACATACATCCGACGCATCCAACTAGCAGCAAAATCTCTCCCCTTTCACTGCATGCCTGTGTTGTTTGAAAACATAGGGATGAAAAACTACAGTGAAGGGGGAATTGAACGTGCTCCGATGAACTGATCATTGAGGTCTCTAGATGCCAGAAATCCTAGCTAACTTCAACCCTTTGGACTGGGATGCACGTAGAGTAAGTGCAAGACATCAAAGTGGGTAGGTTGGCTAGTATTATGTTCGCTAATACATATTAGCAAGTATTTAGAATAGCCTGATAACAAGTGCTTAACTCCACTCCTAAATTCTAGCTAACTCCAACACTTTGGACTGGAATGCATGTGGAGTAGGTGTGAGACGTTGCTTGTTAAACATCAAAGTACGTTGGCTAGTATTATGTTCGCTAGTACATATTAGCAAGTATGTAGGATGTACTATAGATAAGAAGGTCGGCAGAGTTTAAACGGATACCCCAATCTCTTTATAGAGAGGATTGTGAAAAAAGGAAATTGTTGATATTTAGGAGTATACTAACCTGCTGTGTCCGGCGTTGCTTCCAGGTATGTGTTGAGCAAAAAAAAAAAAAACAAAAAAAAAAACGTGGTAGTAGGCAGGCAGGCACGAACTCGTGACGCGAAGGTGGCAAAGAAAGTGATGGTGTGCGTAAGGATGTCGGTTGAGCAAAAAAAAAAAAAAAGGAGGAGGGAATTGCGAGCATAAAAAAGTGGTAGTAGGAAGACATGGCTCGAACCTTTAACACGAAGAAGGAAGAGAAAGTGAAAAAAAATTAACAAAACAAAAAACGTGACGTCTTTGCTGTTGCGCCCATCGCCAAACCAGAAGTGACGTAGGTTTAAATTAAGGCTAGACAATCGAAAAGAGGGGGATTACTTTTCGGAAATATCGGCGAAAAAAGCGACCTCTCCCTGTAGAAAAGTGCCTAGTTGAAGATTAAGGAATTAAGAAGAGTTTCCACGGAAGCCCAAAATGCCAGAAAATCAAAAGGCTGTCTGAAAATGACGTCAGGTAGTTGGAGGGAGTTAGGGGGTGCTGGTTTTCTTTTTTTTTACCCAGCCGTGCATCCGTACATTACTATCGTGAACGTTTGTATAATTTTTACTATTTTTTAATTTAATTATTTTTCTATGTTCTTACTTTTAAATTAAATTTTATTTTTTATTTTTCAAAAATATATAAAAATTATGTTACGCCAAAAGTTTCACATTCATTTAAGCAAGGAAAATATTAGAATCTTACATATAAAATTATATGAAACCTGTGATTTGAAAAAGAGTAGAAATATTTTTTTGTAATTATAAATTTTGTATGAAAATATTAAATAAACAATGCTTAATTCAATGGTAATATCGATAGTTCGAGAAATTAATTTTCTTTCGAGTTATATCGAATTCATTAATACGGAGTTTTAGCGGCTTTTTCCGTAAAGTTCCATAAAAAATTAATTTTTCGTTTTTTTATCGTTACAAATTACAATGGTTTATTTGTATATATCAAAAAAAAAAAAAAAAAGCAAAAATAATTTCATTTTTTACTACGGAAACCCATAACTTTAGTAAAGGTGTTTTTTATTTAAACAAAATAATACATTTCCATTAGAATTCACAGAAAAATTATGGGGTTATTATATTCCGTGGTCATTATTTGATAAATACCGAAAATCTCACTAAAATTGGTTAATTTTCTGATTTTTGGTGAATTTTTAAGTAAAGGGAGGGGTCAAAATGTTTATGAATTTTAAGCATCGACTATTCATTTTGCACGTACCTAGTTTTTACAAAATAGAAATTTGCCGTTTTTTACAGATATACGGATTAAGATAAATTACTAATTAGATATCAAACATAAGTAATTTAAATTTTAAATTTTTATTTTTCTGGTTTAAATAATGCATATTTTATTGATAAATTACTAATAAATTACTAATTAGATCTCACTGTTGAGTTTCGTTGGCAAGCTATTCGCACGTATAGTATTACTGCGACTAAACATTCTTGCCAACCGAATCTACCCAGAATCTCAATGCGGTTTTCGTTCAGAGAGATCAACAATCGATATGATCTTCTCCCTACGCCAACTGCAAGAGAAGTGCAGAGAGCAAAACCAGCCTCTGTATGTTGCCTTCATAGACCTGACCAAGGCATTCGATCTCGTGAGCAGAGATGGACTATTCAAAATTCTCCCACTGATCGGATGCCCACCAAAACTCCTTAGCATCATAAGATCCTTTCATGATGGCATGAGGAGCACTGTGCAATTTAACGGTGGCATGTCTGCTGAGTTCGGGGTGAGGAGTGGTGTCAAACAGGGTTGTGTGTTGGCCCCAACACTCTTCGGCATCTTCTTCTCCCTACTCCTGAAGCATGCTTTCAAGAACACAACGGATGGTATCTGCTTGCACTCCAGGTCAGATGGTGGTCTCTTCAACATCGCCAGAATCCACTCCAGGACAAAGACCAGGACAGTTCGGATAAGAGACATGCTGTTTGCCGATGATGCAGCTATAGCATCGCATCAGGAAGATGGTCTTCAAAGACTGATGGACAGGTTTGCTAATGCTTGCAGCCTGTTCGGTCTCACCATCAGCCAGAAGAAAACTCAAGTCATGGGACAAGCAACCGCCTCCCCACCCAGCATCACAATCCAAGGCACACCACTAGAGGTCGTACGTCAGTTTCAATATCTAGGCTCCACAACTTCAGACACCCTCTCATTGGACGTAGAGCTAAACAAAAGGATTGGAAAGGCATCTACAACCCTCTCTAAACTAACTGAAAGAGTCTGGGAAAACAGGCACCTTACCACCTCCACCAAGATGACCGTCTACAGAGCGTGCATCCTCAGTGTTCTACTGTATGGGAGTGAATCCTGGACTACATACTCAACACAAGAGAGGAAACTCCAGGTCTTCCATATGAGGTGTATACGTAGGATACTTGGTATCACATGGCAGGACAGAGTGAGTAATACTGATGTTCTGCAGAGAGCGGGCATCCCATCCATTTACTCCCTACTGCGTGAGCGACGTCTTCGCTGGCTGGGCCATGTGCGCAGGATGGATGATGGGCGCATCCCTAAAGACCTTCTCTATGGCGAGCTTGCCTCAGGCTCAAGAAAGAGGGGGCGACCCCATCTTCGCTACAGGGATGTCTGCAAGCGTGACATGAAGGCTCTCTCGGTGGACAGGAATACATGGGAAGCCTCTGCAGCTGACAGAACTGCCTGGAGGAAAATGATACGCCAGGGGATTATCATCAGCGAGAGGACCCTCCATGTTGAAAACGCTGCAAAGAGAGCTAGGAGAAGAGCGAGTGTACAGGCGGAACAGCCGGACGAAGCGGCAAATTGCATAACAACCTTCGTATGTCAAGGCTGTGGCAGACTATGTAAATCAAGAATTGGTCTCTACAGTCACACAAAAGGATGCAAACAGGCAACATCTTAATACGGCGCTGATTCATAGTTGTTTCGACTGACGGATGCCACACACACACTAATTAGATATCAGACATAAGTAATTTAAATTTAAAATTTATTTTTTTCTGGTTTAAATAATGCATATTTTATTGATAATTTACTAATTAGCTATTAGACATGAGTAATTTAAATACATAAAAAATAATTATATATTAAAAACAACCATCTACCACGATAGCAAACATTTTCTGCTGAAAGTATTTTGATATCATCTGTCTGCAAGTTATGCCAGGCATACTATTACGTCAAGGGGGTGTCAAATAAGCAAAAAAAGTTAAAAAATACAGTGTCTCACCAAGAAATTAATTCATTGAAAAAAAAAATTCAATCGTCTTTTGATGAAATTTTTGATGAAACCCCTTTTTTTTTTGACGACAAACATTTGGACAGCTACTACAAATAACGCTTCCTTTCTGTGTTGGGCAAATCATTAGCTTTCAAATAACTTTGAACAGTGCAAAGCTGTACTTAGAGTTCTTTCATTCTCTGGTATGCATACAGGTGCAAGGTTGTCTGCTCTTGTCTATCGATTCGTTGATTTCATTTTTTCGACCTCATTAATACAGAGTAAAATTTGATTTTCTTGAACAAGAATAAAACCACTTGACCAAATTTCGTGATTTTTGGATAAATTTTAAAGTAAAGGGATGGGTCAAAATGTATAAGCATTTGGGGCATCGGCCATTCATTTTGCACGTACCTAGTTTTTATTAAAATAAGTAAATTATTCTTAAAAGTCTCATGCTCTATCGACTGAGCTATGGAGGTTGACACCTTAGCCTATATAGTGTAATCTTATAACCTGGTCTCAATAATTTCATCCAAGCTGTTACTTGTATTGGGTTCACCTACCGTGTGAATTTCCTGTATATTATGCAATCAATTATATCTACCCAAAAATGCACATCGGTTGAAAAGGCAAACAGTACTAATAAGATATAAGATGCTTCCGTAGCAAAACAGTATCAAAATGAAATGTTGTTTTAGGACGCTAAAACCTACGCAGTTACAATTTAGCATAAAAGCAATACATAACAATTCTATGTATGTAAGAATGCCAGAGTTTGGCAAGGCTTAAAAGCAAACTTCGTGCGGCCCATCACTGATTTGTTTTCGTGTTTCTGCGTATGCCTTCCTTTTGCTTTTTTTGTGCTGTATCAAGTAATGGCGATGTTCGAAAACGAATTTGCTGCCATCATGTATGTATGTATATATGTATGTATGTATGCATGTATGTATGTATGCATGTATGTATGCATGTTTCTTGTAGTGACAGAGGGAGTGGCTCTCTCGTCTGACAAGTTGCAATCATAACATGTATGCATGTATGTATGTATGTATGCATGCATGTATGTATGCATATATGCATGTATGTATGCATGTATGTATGTATGTATCAATGTATGTATGCACATATGCATGTATGTATGTATGTATGCATGTATGTATATATGCATGTATATATGTATGCATTCATGTATGCATGTATGTATGTATGCATGCATGCATGTATGCATGTATGTATGCATGTATGGATGTATGCATGCATGTATGCATGTATGCATGTATGTATGCA
>NC_136523.1:37103936-37106436 GCF_053919585.1 Euprymna scolopes
CGTTTTTTATGACTGGTTTCCATAGTAATATCGTCGCTTCTGCGATTACTGTCGAAAAGAGAAGTAACTCGTGAAACAGACAGAATGAAAGCATGAAAGGGAAATACTTGGGGGTATTTTATTGAAAGCAGACGAGTGTCGTAAATTGTTATTACATATGTGTTTAAAATAAGACTGAAATAAGGATACGATATAGGTAAAACATTTTCGCTTGTTTTCTTTTCCTTATAATGGTTTCCACAATGTTTTATTGCTAAAGTGTTTTTTATTAAATAAGTCTGAAGAAAGGCTGTTCTTGTGAAAATTTTCAAACGACATAATGTTTGAATTTGTCCGAATAGTCTTGAAACAATTGTAACTAACAATGAAATACACGTTTTGCTGCTATCAATCCATTCTTTGAAGTCTTGGTTTTTGTAAAAACAATATATGAATGCTCAATTATGAAATATGATAATTTTGTAGCTTACAGTTTAAGTCATCTCTTTTTTTTGGCTTAAAATTTATTGGTATATGAACGATTACTGAATTATATAAACCCAGTGAAATTCGGAATATTACACAAATAAGACTATATATATATATATATATATATATATATATATATATATATATATATAACTACTATATATATATATAACTACTTAATTTACTCACAGACGAAAGTATAAATTTATGCGTAAACTTTAAGTATTTACTTCAAAAGTGCTCAATACGTAGGTAGAGCTAGTTAGTAATTTATAAGATATATATGGTGATTAAGCTACACTGAATATTCCGCGTTTCATCCACTCTAGGATTCTTTAGGCTTATGCGCGAATTTTGTGGTTGTCTGTCGTTTTTACATACGCACCGTCTATTGAGATTTTAGTTAGCCAATCAGCTTTCTAGTATCCACCGCGCCTTTTCTATCAGCCAATGAACATGCACTTACAGGACAAAGGCCCATATATATATTTAACAAACAAACAAAAAAATCTTGGTAGTCGAATTTACTTGTCTCCCTTGATTTCTAACGCATTCTATGTGTCAAATGATATTAAATAGAAATGACTTTATGTGTTTGGGGTAATGAGAGAGGTGTCTGAACTGAAGCTAGAAAAAAAGAAATAAAGTTAAGAAGTAATCAGAATTAGGTGGGTCTCTCCATTCGTAAGCAACCTTTCTCTAAATAAAACCCTTGAAAGACAACCTCCATTGTGTTTCCACGTATGAAGTTTTATGCGCCAAAGTTAACCAACAGATCAGCAGTCAGTAGACAGCGCAATCACACAAGAAACAGCTAGTCATGAACGACAAAACTAACAACGATAATAAAGAATGAAAGACCAGCGACCGCGCACGTATGTAGACGAACTTTTTCACTGTTTCTTGTTCCCTCACTCGCGATAACGCACGTATGCATCCTACGCGTTTGTGTGAAAACACTGTGTGTGGACATTTGGTATAACGCGGAAAAATCACACCCAAACATTTCCCTCTGCGCAGTTTTATTAGTTCAGATAAAAAAAAAAAAGTCAGTAACCTTACATCTCACTTGAATCCAAACCCTTAGATGACTTTTAATCCATGTTTTAATGATGGAGCGTTCACAAGATCAAGGGGAGACAACTACGATCCATCAATTTTATACTTGATTCATTTTTTCATCAATACCGCCATCTAGAATTCAGATGTCTGTTTATTCTTCCTATTTATTTGTCTCCCCACGAGGGCAGAGTTAGACACAAGATGAATTTTTAGTGTGGGGAAATCCAGCCCCTCCCCAAATGAGCACTCTGGATAGTAACAAAAATGAAAATTGCCTCAATCTAGAAAGATTTCTCTTTCATTGATCGAGGTCAGAAAAGGCGGAGGGCGGTATCATAACAGATACTACATTTTGAGTTAAATGTTTTTATACACTCTGAAAGTTTACAACCAAAACAGAAATAAACAAAATAATTAGGCACAAGGCCACTCAAAAAATTTGGGAGGGGTGTCTATGGTCATCCTCGTCCCTGTACCTTTGCTAGTCTATGCTTGATTCTAGCTAAAGTGCTTATTCACCACAATACCTCAAGCACACTCGGACGGGGTCGTCCTATCTAGGATTCCTAAATCATATTGTGTGTGTACGTGTTTTTATTTATTTATTTATTTATTCATTAGATACTACACTTTGATCCCAGCCAAAAAGGTCAAGTAACTAGATATCTGTTAATTATTATCAATAAAACTAAATTTCTTAGCATTCCACTGGGCAACGCCGGGTAGCTTTGCCAGTTAATTAATATCCTGAACATTATCTTTATCTGAAGGTTTCATTGCATCTTCAATTTGCATGTATTTTTAAATTTTGTTGAACGCAGCACAAAAAAAGAAAAAAAAACGACGTTAGCCCACATGGGGACTCGAACCCCAGACCCTCAGATTACTTGTAATGATCCATTCATAAAAGTCTGATGCTCTACCGACTGAGCTATGGAGGCCGACACTGTACATACTTATATCGTAATTA
>NC_136523.1:37111436-37121436 GCF_053919585.1 Euprymna scolopes
GAGGGGACAAGATACCCCATAAGGGAGCCACGGCTCATCATCACGGCTAGGAAATACTGGTTTGTTTATTTTTGGGTCGAGATAAAATAGTCTCTCAGCTGGCTCACGTTTGACACAACAGCGACATCAGGTTGGCGATCGGACGATTCCATTTTTTAATAATAAAAAAAAAAAAATAGAGGTCATAGATAATACCTGAGTGTATGTTATGGGGGGGGGGGAATCCGAAAATTAAAAAAAAAAAAAAATTGTCATTAGCCCACATGGGGACTCGAACCCCAGACCCTCAGATTACTTGTATCATTATGCTTAAAAGTCTGATGCTCTACCGACTGAGCTATGGAGGCTGACAGAGACAAATACAACCTTTTTATTTTTATTGTTAGCTTATCACCTGGTTTCAATTGTTACTTTTATTCTTATTACTTTTACTTGGAGTTCTCACACATGTCAGTGTCAGCGATTGTTTATTGAAAATAACCGGTGGTGTTCCCTGGAATCTGAACGACCACAAGTCGGCAGTCTCCAGTAGAGATATTTTAGGGGATTAAAAATAAAGCAATTGTGAGCAGGGATTCGTCGCTTGTTAGATGAGGTACCTATCTCGACAACCAACTGGTTAATTTCGGTGGCCTTTAATCTGTCATACTGAGGTATTGTTCTGGCTATTGCTAGGGGGTCGACCACCAATGCCTTATCTCCCACCTTTCGGGTGGAGTCAGTTTACTGCTTACTGCAAAATGCCGACTGGGTTGCCCAGGTAATTTTTAATAGGCTAGAGTGTTCCACCTTTAAGTGCACTGGCTCGAATCTCCCCAGCTTCTGACCTTGTGTCACATCTTCCTGCGGCCAGAAGGAAATGAATAACAACAATAACTCAAACTCTTCTCAAAGAGAGAAGATAAAGCCGGGGATGGTTGAACTTCTAGCACTGCACAGAATCATATCACAGCCCGACAAAAGCAAGGCGACCAGCTAAAACGTATGCTAGGCAGATTGCCGAGGACGTGTCATCGACCGGTATGAGCAATACTAACTTATTCTTCGTGTTATTTGAACGCACAGTTGAGAATTCGTATTATTTGGATTCATCGGAATACTATTCTCATCTTCAGTCTTATTTTCACAACGTTTCTGCCGATGTAACCTCCAACCTTCTTCATAGGTATCTTCTGGGATGTTTCTGTTGAATTCGAGAATCTGAATGGAATTTCGAACGGAACTCTTTATTTACTTCACAGGGGTAACATGCTCTCGTTCAGTCAGCCACGACTGGATAGAGGTTCTAAGTACTTCATAATTGTATTTCCCAACCCAAGTACTCGTGGTGTCGTGATTAGGCTACTTGAAAAAAAAAATCAATTGTAAGGTAATATTCTCCTGAAGGTTGAAGGTTCAATCCTTAGTGTAGGCGACATAAAAAATACAACCGCAAATTACTTATAGGGCTATCCAATCAGGGCTGACAAAACGAGAGCATGCTACCCCCATGCATAAAGAGTTCCGTTAGAAATTCCATCCAGATTCCCGAGTTCGAAAAGATAAACCTGAAGAAGGCCGGAGGTTCCATCGACTGAAACGTTGTGAAAATGACACTCAGGATGAGAACAGTGGTTCGAAGATTCCAAATCATACACGAATTACCAATCTTCTCCAAAATTTAGAAACGTAACACATTCTTGTCATTTCTTTCTTATTTTCTTTTCTTTACACGAAATGGCGCGAAATCAGTGTTTTCCCACCTTGCGCTGATTAACATGGTCGCCATCTTTGAAAAAGCTGTCGATTTGCTTCGTTTTTTTGTTGTTGTGAGCTTTAATATGCCTGTACGCGAGATAGAGAGGTGAGGAGAGGACAGATCTGCTTCGCCATATGTAGTCCATCTCTCATTTTATTCCATTTTTTTTTTCTTACTGATAGAGCAAAGTTTGTATGGTCTTAAAGTGAGCCAGCGTGAAATGCTAAATCCCGATGAAAAAGGACAATCAAAAACCCAGAATTCAAATGCTATGTCAAACCGCTCAGGTTTATGATAACATTTTCAACTGTAACACCTCTCTTTCTTTCTTTATACAGCGTGGAACGATACAAAAACACACACTACAGCTTTATTTTTAAATTTTATTTTTTATTAAATTTTCACCCCAAACAAGGCACAGTGCCACTTTGATGTACGGAGCTACTATCAGAGACTTAAATTGCAGGGGTACTATGTAGGGAGTTTAGTAGCAAGATGTCTGTTCACTTGAACTTCTGCATGTCAGTACCGTTGGGGAAACAGGAACCAGGAAGAGAATTCCAAAGTCTAGCAGTTCTGGGGAAGAAGCTATTTGAGTAGAAGGCTTTCTTACATCTAGGATTCTCTAATGTGAAGAGGTGGGACTTTGCTGCTTGTCGAGTTTGTCTGAGGTATTTACGTTGGCGGGTACAAAGGCTTATAGTTCGTCAGAGCATCCACCATAAAAATAATTGTAAAAAAATACTTTTAACATTTGGTCGATAGGACAGGGGCTGAAGCTTAGATGACAGTTCAGGACCTATCAGATTTGCGACTCTCTTTTGAACACTGTCCAGAAACGAGAGACTAGTAGCAGATGCACCAGCCCAAATGTAACAGCAGTACTCCATACATGGGTGAATGGTGGCTTTGTAGAGGTACAGGATACTTTCAGTTTTAAACCTTTTATTGAAAAATCAATTCGGGTAACTTGATTATGCAGTAGAGCTGACATCGATGTAATCTAGCCGCCTTCAGCTTTAATCATCTCCATATGAGTCCGGAACTGGGAGAATTCCTTTTCCGGCGGGAGCTTACCGAATACTCGGCGGATGGCAGTGATCAGACTGGGTTTGGTGTTGGTGTTGTAGGAGGACATGTTCTCGACGTATGACCAAACGAAGTAGTCCAGTGGGTTCGGGTGGGAGAAGGAGGGTGGTCAGTGAGAAAAGGGGACAAAGTCATAGCCCTTCTCTCCATCTCCTTTTCTCTGTTCTCTCTTTCTCGCATCCCTTTCTCTCTCTCGCATCCCTTTCTCTCAACCTCTCCTACCTCTCGTTTATCGTCCTCGTATCTCATTTATTTTCTTTGTGTCGCGTCTCTCTCTTTCTCTGTTCTTTCGTTTCTCTCTTCTTGTGGAATGTTTTAGATGGCATAGAATTAAAAATTCTACTATTAATTTAGCTAATGTGTTTCGGGAAATGACGTAACTGACAGGAAGTCTCGAGTGATACGTGACTCAAAGAGTTTTATCCACTCCACGATGTCTCGAAAACATGTCCTTATTTACTTGGCGTACCACATTTGGTATTTATCTTTACAAATACTTTTTTTTTACATAGGAGACACCATTTATCAAGGCCCGGAGGCCATGCGAGGATAAGAGTTAATAAGTGTACAGTGGTCAATGGGACAATATCATAGCAATCGTTAGTAGTGGAAATTTGGTAAATTGGATTACTTAAGGGGGCGGCTCATCAAGAACTTGTTTACGTTGGACTTGAAGACGACCATATTGTAGTCAGGGAAACGGAAGAGAGTTCTACAGGCGTGCAGTTCTAAGAAATAAGCTTTGGTCATGGAATCTATATTTAGGTTTAGGCACAGACAAAGTGTGGGGGAAATTATTGATAGTGTTTTCAGCTAGATGAGTGTTTGTCGTGAGAGTCAGGCAAGGGAGACTATAGATTGGAGCTCAGACGAGCACTTGCCATAAAAATAACGATAAAGCAGAGACAGGCTCGCAATGTCTCTTCTGTGGGAAAGAGGTTGCAGAGAAGAGAAAAGAGAATTCCCCACTAAGCTACGAAGTCTATTTTGAACTCTGTCAAGGAAGGATAAGCTGCTTCTAGGAGTTGCTGCCCAGACGTGGCAACAGTACTCCATCCTTGGACGTACTTGGCTCTTATACAGGTAGAGAATTGCATCAGCAGTGAGATATCTACTGGAACAGTAGAACGATCCCACCATTTTTCCAGCAGCATTAGCAACGGATTTGATGTCCGGGTTCCATTTCAGATCAGGAGTAAAGGTCAGACCTAGAAGGTTGCTAAAATTCTGGCTAGTCTTGACCAGTTCTGATTCGATTTCTGTTTGTCTTGTGGCACTATTTGTTAGGTGCCACTCTCAACGTAGTAACACAGATATTCTTGCTGAGTGACTTCCTATAATCCCATTTTCTTTTTTTTTACAGAACTCTCTCTTTCTTTCTCGCTCTAAACACTTTCCCACACCTGAGTTTATTCTCTATCTCTACAAATCCATTATCAGACCATGTATGGAGTATCGTTTCCATATTTAGTCCATTCCATTTGAAGGTCATTGACAAAGTTTAGAAACATAAAACATAACCCGCCCTCCCCTTCCACAGACGTGTGATGGTCTTTTCTATAAATACTATTATGGCATGTACTTTTCAGAACCAACTGCCTCCTTTGTTCCAGCTCATTTGACTCGTTGGTCTAGTGGTCTCCATCAATTCCTTGTTTTAATACCTCATCGTAATGCAGCTTCCTATTCCAGTAGCATTTTTTTTCCAGAACTGCAAAATTGTGGAACTCATTTCCTATGGACGGCTTTCCTCCTGATTACAGTCTGGGTTTTTGCGAGATTACGGTTAATAGGTATCTCCTGTCTTTGCAATAATTATTTTTCGTTATTGTTAACTCCTTATATTAAGTGGATTTATGCCTTGTCGTGATTAAGTTTTGTAGTATTAAGTTTTGTAGTATTAAGTTTTGTAGGCCTATCTAATCTCTTGAAAGTAATCACAAAACCTATACAACAATATCAATATATAGATATGCTGGCATGTGTTGAAAAGCTTTAGGAAATTAACTTCAAAACTAACCTAGTTCTGACCACATTTTTTTTTAATCCCTCCAGTTAAATTAGTCCTTGCACGAAAGAGCAGGACACAAAATGTTTTAAATAATAATAATAATAATAATAATAATAATAATAATAATAATAATAGAATAGCAATAACAAAGACTTTCACTCGCGAGAACTACTATTGAGCATAACCAGTTATACAGTCCTTTTGAAATTTGCATCTCTATTTTTTCGTTATCTACTGAATTATTTTTAATGAAACCTATATGAAATATGTTCCTTATTAAGTTGTAAAGATTTTCTATTCTGAAAGAAGTTTAAAAACTTTAATCTAAAAAAGTTATTTTAAAGTTTTTGTTAAAAAAAATTAAGATTTTTTCATTATTAAGACATGTAAGACAAAGAGGGAGTTGCAAAAAAAGAGTTGTGGTGTGAGGAGAAATACAAATTGAAACAGAGAAAATATTCAGACCTGTAATAATACAAAGAAAGGGTCGCAAAAAATGAGTTGAGGTGTGAGGAGAAATACAAACTGAAACAGAGAGTAGGAGAGTTTTTATAAATACATGCAAAACCACATTCATTTTTTAAAAATCCAAATTAATAAATTAAATAAAATATAATATTAAAAAGATACGATACAAGTTAGAAAAGAATTTCATCCAAGGCATGAAAATTGATAAACAAAATGTTTTACTACAGGCTTTAAAAATAAAGGTACAAGATTCAATTGTAAATTTATTTATCTTCAAAGTACACTTTTATACATTTTATATACAAAGTAAGGTATAAAAATATAATACCTTAGTTTGTAAAATGTATTTTTTATGACAACATTTTCGGTTTTCTCGGTGAGTTATTTGTAAACTTTTCATTTTACCTTCCGACATGTTTTTTTTTTCGCGAAAATAAAAACAAAAAATAATAATAAATAAATAAAATGATTAAAAAAAAATTGTAAACAAATTCAAACGAGAAATGAAAAATCGTCAACTAATGAATAAAATAAATAAATAAACTTGTTTAGAGACATTTTCGAGCCTTTTCCAGCCTCGTCTTCGCTGCACGGCCATTTTGTTTTTGTAACCTTCCGCTGTAAGAAAATACTTCCGGTTTGTCGACGCATGCGTGCAGGTGAGTGTCTCCGGTCTCGCTGGTGTCAATTGCCGGGCGAATAGGAAACGAGTCTATTGATTAAAGAGATACTATTCTGTTTTAGTATGAAAAAAAATTTTTAATTGAAAAAGAAAACAACTTGTTTAATTTTATGCAATCAACATGGAAGTGAGAAAAAGCATCCTTGCGTCCATTTAAATAACGCGTTTAGCAATTAATATGCTATTTCAAACTGAGGCCTGATCCCTGCAGATATTTAAAATTAGATTAGAAATATTGTAACCCGTTGTGTCATCTATTGAGCTCGGGTGAATGAAGACAAAGTCAGTTAAAAATATAAAAAATTACAAAAATCCCAAATTAGTATGGATGTTCGCTTCATCCCCTGCACCTCTTCTCTCTCCTCTTTGCAAAATTACAACTCAGAATATATATATATATATATATATATATATATATATATATATATATATATATATAGTCTAAAATATATATATATATATATATATATATATATATATATATATATATATATATATATATATATATATTTATATATGAATAAAAAAGAATGCGAAAAGTATACAAGCTTATAACTTTTCTTTATTCGTTTTTAATTTTTGACGTGCAGGAATACAAAATAATAATATTATGAAAAAAAATTAAAAAACTTTTTTCATAAGTACATAATTTTCGACCGATCCTTCAGTCTTCATCAGTGTATATATATATATATATATATATATATATATATATATATATATATATATATATATATATATATATATATATAATCTAAAAAAGCTTTGAGTAAAAAAAAAATGTAAAAATAAATATAAAGAATGTAATTAAAATTCCCAGAAAAGATTAACCTATCGTATAATGCATAATTCGATTCTAAAATGTCTAACAATTACAAAAAAAGAATTCAGCTATACACGGAAAAAAACTAAACTAAAATTGTTAAATAGAAATAGACTTAGCACTTGGCCAAGAAAACCAAATGTAAGCCGACATTTAAAATAGTTACAATTATAAAATACAATTCAAGTACATAAAGATTTAAAAAAACAAAAAAAGAAAAGAAAAAAGCCTTAACTAAAATTTTGTGAATAGAAAACGGGGATCATCAGATTTAAAAACAGGACAGCTGTTAAATACATGGCTCTCCAGTATGAAAATACCACTTTCCCAATAACAAAATGTAGTTACTATTTTTACTAATATAATTAAAATGAATTATTAATAATATTAATATAATATTATTAATAATAAGATTAAAGATCTGTAGTCGATATGTTACATAGCATATAAATTTTATAAGAATAAAAATGCGTAAAGGTTTAAGTACCTTTGGTACCTAAAAGGCTATATATATATATATATATATATATATATATATATATATATATATATATATATATATATATATATATATATATTAAGTAATGTGATTTATAATTTAATATTAAGTAACGTGATTATTATATATCTAAATTACAACGAGCACTTTCTATTTCCTGTATTTTAATTAAACTAGTAATTTCACTGTTACATTAAAATACACTCAGCTCTTTAGACTATTGTTCTAATCTCCTTTAAATTTATATATATATATATATATATATATATATATATATATATATATATATACTAGCAAAAGTACCCATCGTTGACTGGGTTCAAAAACAGCTTACAGAAAATGGACTCTGATTTATGAAAGTATGATAGGTTATGAAAAGGAAGGGCTGTAAAGAGATAGCTTCGAATTTGGGGGTATCAAAACCAAAGCAAAATATGAAGAAAGTAAAAATAAAATAGATAAACTCCATAATTTATTATACCATACCTGTTCACACTGAAGCACTTATCACAATATTCTGTGGATCTATATTAAAAAACCTTGTTAAACTTTGTGACATATTTCCGTTCTATGGAGGCCAGGCGCGAACGCAGACCCCACAATTTTATCATACCATTCCTATTTAAGTTAAAAAATACTTATCAAAGTATTCTTATGTACATCTATATTAAAAACACGTGTAAACGTTTTTTTTTTTTAAATTTTTAAATTTTTTATTTCCATACTTTGTGGACCAGGCGCGAACGCAGACCCCACCATTTTAATGAACCACCGTTCTGCAGGATCAAACATACCCATTCCTGTGTCTCGATACATCTTCTATCATTATATGCAATCAGTTTTTTAAAATAGTCAACCATATAGGAGCCTATTCATGACAACACACACACACACACACATTCAGCTTTATATTATATTATATATATATACATATATATATATATATATATATATATATATATATATATTAATGAAATCAAAAGGATGTAGTGTTTACCTGATATACGTAATGGTAAACTTCAAACTAATATAAATAACAGTATTTAATATAGATAATTTAATCCAAACTGAATAAAAGAGCTCAACACGCAATAGCTTATTATAATTCTTATAGTATAATTATTCAATATTGTTGAAAATTCTTAGGTATAGCACTTTGTTTAACAAAAAATTCTATCAAGATATCATACGCTACAATGCCTGATTTAGCCCAGACAATCATAGCCCCTAATAACAAGAAAAGTAAAGATGCCCAAGCAATTCCTTTTCCCTTGGCCAACAAAACCAAATCTCCCCCCCCAAAAAAAAGAAGAACGCCCTCCCGATAATAACTGTATCCATAAAAATGTGATTTATTCATGTACTGTAACTGAGATACCATCTAAACCAAGGAAACACCACTAGTCTTTCTCAACAGCCAATTTTTTGGTCAATCAAATGGCAATGAACTTGAATCTCCCCCCCCCTGGTCGAATAAACTTGATAGCAATACTAATAATATGAATACTGATAGTCCTTCACAGAATATCCCCATTAATTCACCCACATCCTGTCATAACCTTGATAAAAATTGTGTGTATATGTATATGCATATATATATGTATATGTATGTATATATATATGTATATATATATGTATATATATATGTATATATATATGTATATATATGTATATATAGATGTATATATAGATGTATATATATGTATATATATGTATATATATATATGTATATATATGTATATATATGTATATGTATATATATATATGTATATATATGTATATATATATATGTATATAGATATATGTATATATACATGTATATAGATATATGTATATAGATATATGTATATATATGTATGTATATATATGTATGTATATATATATGTATATATATGTATATATATCTATATATATGTATAGATATGTATATATGTATATATATATGTATATATATATGTGTGTGTGTATATATATGCATATATGTATATATATGTGTGTATATACATGTATATATGTATAATATGTATATATATGTATATATGTAAATATATATTTATATATGTATATATGTATATATATATATATATATATATGTAAGGAGAAATTTCAGAGGAAACATAATTTAATTTAAATACCAAAAAACAAGAAATGGGCAGGTGAAATTAAAATTTCCTTAAGGCCTTATCGTCTGACCCTCTAAGAGGAAACGTCAGAATGATAAATTAAAAACTAAGAAAACGAATGAGGGAAGAGGGGAATTTTGGTTTCAGTTGGAAGAACAGTGGAGAGAAAAAAAAAAATTCTCACTGTTCAGGTGGTTTTAAATCAATGAATATCTCCAACTGGTGTTTCAGAATCTTTTGTCTACACAGGCTAGGTCGAGAGTTGTTAATAACTAACGCCTCAATGATATTGAGATGATAGTTCGACCTAGCACTGTATAAAACAGAAAACCACCCATCGGAATATTGATCGGCACACCTATTTATACTCAACAGGTGATTGCCAATGGCGGACTCATGAGCTTGGGAGTGCCCGGATGTTCTCGAAACCTGGTGTAGTCGAATATCCCGAGGGATATGTTGGGATATTCTCATTTCTAATCTTTGGGATGTTTTGCCAACGTAGTCAGCTCCACACTGACAAACGAATTTATAAACAACAGAGTTCTTTTGAATGGTTGGCAAAAC
>NC_136523.1:37126436-37133936 GCF_053919585.1 Euprymna scolopes
AAAAGGGGGGGGATTAGGTAACAAATAGACGTAGGGGTATGAAAAGAAACTTACGATAAAAGCAAATAAATCATCTTTGTAACCAAAAGGGGGGTATAAGGGAAAGCAAAATCCAAGTATTTTATCGCACGAGACACGAGGGCGAACCCAACCAAAACGCGAGAAAGAACGAAACGAGAAACACCAGTGATAATATTTTCAAAATCAATTTAATTATAACAATTTAAACTATGGTAGGGAGGGGATGAGATTAAATAGAATAAAAATAAAACAAACCGATTATAAGGGTGTAGAAGGGGATCCCTATCTAGTATCTGAAAATGCCAACGAGAAATATATCAAAACAAAACAAAAATATCAGTCCAAACAGAATAATGGCAAAATGAACCCATTGTCTTAATATACGAGAGAGGTATTCACAAAGACGACTTACTGATTCTATTTTTCTTTTCTCCTTTTTCTTTTGTTTCAAGCGGTTTCCTTTCATTTCGTTTCGGACGGATTAAAACATATTCGCAAAGTTCGCCGTTTGTCGCTGCCGATGTTACCTTCTTTCGCTGCTGGTATGGAGATTTCCCAGGCATTATTTCTTTTCTTTCGTTGTTGATGGGGGGGGGGGGCAGGTGTCGATATCGGTTCGTTCATCTGTCGTTTGCTGGAGTGGTGGAAAATTTTCCACTTCCGCTCAGCGCGACGGCCAGGGGGTGAGTCTGTGTTCTGTACGAAAATGTCTCTTTTCTTCTTCCCCTCCTCTCTCTCTTCTCAATACATTTCTTATCCCTCTCTTTTCTTTCTGTGTTACTTAGCAACTAGCAGGGGTCATAAAGTGTGTTGCTGAGCAAATGATCCGGTCATCTCGCTTGCTGGTTCATCCGCTGACTCTTTCTCACCTCCGCTTCTTTCTCCTATAAACCCTCTCTTTCTCCTATACTCTCTCTCTCTCTCTCTCTCTCTCTCTCTCTCTCTCTCTCTCTCTCTCTCTCTCTCTCTCTTAGGAACCATGTTCATTTTGCCTCGGTGATAAAATATAAGATCGACAAAAAAACGTTGGCCTAAAGTTAAATTTTTAAATTTTTATTTAAATACATAAGCCAATTTTAGGGTTACACGATTATTTTTCAATAACAAAAATTAATTAATTTATTTTTGTTTAAAACTAACTTTACAATTGTTGGTACTAATGGTGACATTAACTTAAACTACCAATAAAACTAAAATTTATATATCGCAAGTTTATATTTTTTTACGTTTGCGAAAGTACAGTGTTCCACAAGTGATGAACACAATTTGTTTTTATCAAGGGCAAGAGGCCACTCGAGGATAAGGGCTAAAAAGTGTACAGTAGACAACTGGACGATAAAGTAATCGTTAGTAATGGAAATTCGGTAAATTTATCAACTTATATGGAATACTCCATCAAAAACTTGTTTACGTTAGACTTGAAGACAACCATATTGTAGTCAGCTGGGAAGCAGGAAAACAGAAGACAATTCCACAGGCGTACAGTTCTAAGAAAGAAACCTCGTTCATGGAATCTATGTTTAGGTTTATGCACAGATAAAGAGTGGGGAAAATTATTGATAGTGTTTTCTGCTAGACGGGTGTTTCTTGTGAAAGTTTGGCGAGGGGGATCATAGATTGGAGCTCAGTCGAGCACTTGCCATGAAAATAACAATAAAGCAGAGACAAACTCGTAACATCTCTTCTGTGAGATAGAGGTTGCAGGGAAGAGAAAAGGACATCTCCTACGATACTTTGGACATTAAATATCTTACCCTGCAAGTCTTATGTCCGTGTTTCTAGAAGGGGCGCCCCTAGCCCTGTATCTCCAGGTGACGGATGAAGATCACGGGACGCAGAGAAGATAGAGATTAAACTAAAGAAAACTTTTTCCACATATGTAAAACATGTGTTTATGATAATCCTGAAAGTAACGGTCAAGAATTCTATAGCTGAATATTTATAGATTTTACAAAAATCGGAATTGAAATCAGTAATTGCATTGGAATTGGTAATTTTATCGGAATCTGAAAAACAAAACAAAAATACTTTGAAATTGTCTCATCACTAATAAATAGATATTAAATGGGTTACTGCTGACACATCTGGGCAGGAGCTGCTCGGCGCTACTTAAATAAGTTAATCTAATCTTGTGAATTTCTGCGTATGTATTTGTTTTGACGATTAAGTGAAGAATCAACTTTATAAGGGTTTTATAGAGTTGAATGTAATAATAAAAAAGAAAGCGCCCGCGCGTGTGTGTATTGTGCGCTTATAAAACTTACCTTCGGATGGGGTCTGAGAGAGAGAGAGAGAGAGAGAGAGAGAGAGAGAGAGAGAGAGAGAGAAATTAAAGATGGCAGCCATAGATTTATAAGTTGTAGTCTCGTGGAATCTCACGAGATCTCATCTTCCACTACACACGTATGCAAATGGAATGGGGTCAGTTTTCTAATAAAATGCCTGTTGGCAGAGGTGGTTAGTAGAACATGTGCTGGAAGTTGAGAAAGTTGACAGTGCCGAATTCTAGCTGAACTTTTTCGTATTGTATTTATTTTATTTTGTTTTGCTGTTTACCAGCCCATTTACTGCAAGCTATTTCGGCGTAATGGGGACAAGTTCAACCTTAAATTAATACGAGAATTCGACGTCTCAACCTGGGTACTTGACTGGGTGTTGTCTAGTGTGAAGAGCATTGAACATGTGGTTCCTCTACGTCTGTCCGGCGAGGCTTTCGCGGCATATCAACATCTTAGTCCTGAGGAAAAACAGGATTATGAAAGGACCAAGACGGCATTATACAAAGCGTTCGCTATCGACCACGTCACTGCAGGTTTACATCTTTTTTCATAAACGATATAGATATATACATATATTTGTTGCCTACACAACGCCCAAAATTAAGCAATGATAAGGCTGACCAGTACCAGGTGCAGCGGACTACGTGTTATGGGATCAGTTTGATGCACAGTTAGAAATTATTAAGGACAATTAGAGGTTAATATTTAATGCAAAAAAATAAACACAATTTAAACGATATTCAAACCATCTATTTAACATAAAAAAAATTCACTCAAAATAAACAGTTAATAACGTGCTAAAAAGTCTAGTTTATTTTTCAAAAAGTTTATTTTTAATAAAAGTTTATGTTTTAAAAAAAGTTTGTTTTAAATAAATATTTATTTTCAAAAATAAGTTTTTTGTAATAAAAGTTTATTTTTAATAAAATTTTATTTTTAATAAAAGTTTATTTTTTTAATAAAAGTTTTTTTTAATACAAGCTTTTTTTAATAACAGTTTTTTGCAATAAAAGTTTATTTTTAATAAAAGTTGATTTTAAATAAAGCCTACCATAGTTTCTTCCAAACTATCATTAAACTATCATGACAGAAACACTAGAGGATGACCTCCAATCTGTAGTGGAATGGGGACAAAAATGGATGGTCACATTCAATGTTGCTAAGACTAAGCTTGTTTCCTTCAATAACCTTCTCTACCACCAATACCAAGAACACATTGCCTGAAAGTACTTCTTTTAAACTCCTCGGCCTAACGTTTACAGGGAATATGAACTGGAATAGATACATTAAGAGCATTGCCAAGGCTGCTGCAAGGAAGGTTGGCTCCCTCTACCGTGCTAGAAAACTACTTACGCCTGAAAGTATTCTGTACCTCTATAAGGCCAACATTCGCCCATGTATGGAGTACCGTTGTCACATCTGGGCTGGTGCATCTACTGCTTGTCTCTCGCTTCTGGACACGGTTCAAAAGAGAGTCGCCAACATGATAGGTCCTGAACTGTCATCTAAGCTTCAGCCTCTGTCCCATTGACGAGATGTTGCATCCCTCTGCCTGTTCTACAAATACTTTAATGGTGAATGCTCTGACGAACTGCAAACATTTGTACCTCCCCGACGTAACTACCCCCGACAAACCCGTCAAGCTAGTAAGTCTCATCCCTTTACAGTAGAGATCCCTAGGTGCAAGAAAGCTTTTTACTCCTATAGTTTATTCCCCAGAACTGCAGGTCCTTGGAACTCCCTTCCGGGATTCTACTGTCCCAACTGTACTGTTATGCAGAAGTTCAAGTGTAATGTGAACAAACATCTTTCTACTCATCTCCCTTCATAATGCCCCTGCAAATTAATTCCCTGATAGTAACCCCCTGCTTTAAAGTGGCACTGTGCCTTGTTTGGGGTGAAAATTGAATAATAAAAAAATTTTTTTTTTGGATTTTTTAATTTCGCCACGCAAAATCTGTAGAGTGAGATAAGAGATGGAATTATTTGAAATTCAGGTAACTATGTGATAATATTTTTGCATAGTCTTTTAGAAAATCATTCTTAATCTTATTTAGACAAAAAAAATAATAATTGCTTCACAAACTTTAAAAAAATATTCGAAACACCAAGACAAAACTGGCGGTGAATGATGTTTTTTTTGTGGTGGTGGTGGTGGGGGTGGGAGAAATCTTAAATTTAAAATGCTATTAAAATAGTAGAAAAGTTTTATATTCTTCTTCTTCTTCTTCTTCTTCTTCTTCTTCTTCTTCTTCTTCTTCTTCTTCTTCTTCCAAATCAGAATCGGGAATCGGAATTTTTTTTTTTTACACGGTGGTCACCACTTATCAAGGCCCGGAAGCCACTCAGGGATAAGGGTTATTGCAAGTACAGTGCGTTAGTGTGGAGATTTAATGAAGTATTTACTTAAGGGGGCGGTTCATAAGGAATTTGTTAACGTTGGACTTGAAGACATCCAGGTTATAGTCAGGTGGGAAGTAGGCAGACGGAACAGAGTTCCACAGGCGTGCAGTTCTAAGAAAGAAAATCGAACAACAATATTGAAAACAGATGAAATATTAAGGAAAACCCTTGAATGTGGAGACTAACACACATGAGCAACACGCGTAGACCTACAGAGACAAAACATGAAGCGCTACATGGAACCAAGAACATTGAAGCTGCATATCTATAAGTTCTCTAACCCCCACCCCATCCCCCATTACCACATCACTGACCCCCCCCCAAAGAGTGAGACCGAATAGCCAAGGAGGGTCAAGGAGGAAGGAAAGACCGAGGAGAGAGCACTGACCAGGCCTCCGCTGGATAAGTGCAAAGAGAACTGGGACCTTGGGGAGGCTTATTGCCACTCCAATTCCAGTGAAGACCAATAGCCGCTGCCAACGAAAAATCAATGGCAAGCAGCTGTTGCGATAATGCAAATTTATTTGCAAATGTTATCGAAAGAGGTGGAGAGTATCGGAAATCTGAGGCGACTTATTGTCACTTAGCTTCTAGGGAATACCGGCTATTTTCCAAGAGATCTTTGATAACCTGTGTGAAAACTCCTTGTGAGCCTATAATAACCGCAACAACAACAACAACAACAACAACAACAATAATAATAATAATAATAATAATAACAATAATAATAATAATAAATAATAATAATAATAATAATAACAACAATAATAATAATAATAATAAATATAATGGCGGTTAAAGTGTGTTAGTCAACCATATAATTGTGGAAGTTATTAACGGACGAGAAGATAACAATAAACCACATAATAAGTGAATGCAGCAAAGTCCAAAAAGAATATAAAAATAGACACGATTAAGTGGGGAAGGCAGTACATTGGCAATTATGCAAATGGTTCAAGCACAAACCGGTAGCAGTACTGCCCCCCCTCCTTGTCTCTCGATGCTTACGGGAAGGCCGAGTTTTCAGCTTAGATCTCCCCCTCTCGCGCGAGGGAGAGAGCAAAAAAAGTCAAAAACTGGGCGCTGTTAGCAATACAAAAGAGTGGAGAGGTTGTCAGTGCATCTCAGGTTCAAGAAAAGATGAGACGAACAGACGAAAGCTGCCCTTTTGAAAAAGTCACAAAGTGAGAGTTCATGTTTCCTTGAAACATGTTTCTGTCTCGTCATTCTTCCCTTATTAAAGATTCCATCTTCCCATTTTTATGAGACGGAGGAACAAACAGATTCAATCGCCAGAAACACTCGCGTAGATCCATTTCACAAAACGTAAATTCAAGAACGACAAATACGGAATAACATCTGCATCGCAGCGAATACAAATCGAATTCGCCATTGAAGGTGGCCATTTTGGAAAACAAAAAAAATCCAATTTTTAAAAAGAAGCACTTCTTTCAATTATTCATTTTTTAAAAATATTTTTTTATTTTAGCCTTTAATTTTTTTAACGACGGATTCTTTTTGATGTCGACGTTGTGCGAAGAAATTAAAAAAAAAGTTAAATTTATTTATAATTAATTAATTTTATGAGTGCGTTTGAACATTTTTGATGGAATTTTCTGTTCTTACTCGATTGACGCCACTTCAAACATGACGCCATTTTTTTTTTTTTTTTTTTTTTTTTTTAACCGAGTGACACTTTTGGAAGTTGAAAGAAATTTACGTTTGTAACAATAAATATCGGATCTTCTCGACGTCGCCCGGGAATTAAATCCGATGATCATCTATTTTTCTCACTTTTTTTCTGATATATGAGGGGCGTGCAATAGGTAATGCCCCTGACTCACTTCCCATAGCAGTAGAGCAACGAAACTTGGCACAGTTATTAGTCTTTCTTTACATAGGAACCACCCAGAGTTATGTATTTCTCCCATCGTTTGATGCAGCTCTGGAGACGGTTTTTGTAGAACACCCCAGGTTGGCCCTCCAACCACAACGTGACTTCAGAAATCAAGGCTGCATCATCTGGGAAACGCTTTACTTTCAAAAACAACTTCATGGCTGGGAAGCGGTGAAAGTCATAGGGTGCAAAGTCAGGAGAGTAGGGAGGATTGGGAAGAATTTCATAACCACACCTGTGCTTCTGATCTGGCGACATGCGAGTTGTGGACCGGAGCGTTGTCATGTAGGAGGAGGGTACCTTTGCTGATCTTGCCCTGCCTCTTGATTTTGATAGCTTCCCTTAATTTCCTCAAAGTGAAGCATAATAGGCTCCTGTAATTGTGGTACCCTTTGCCAGGAAATATGTCATCACTATTCCGTCCTGGTCCCAGAAGACTATGAGCATGACCTTACCAGCAGAGGACTGCATCCTTGCCTTCTTTGGATGTGGTGAGTCCAAGTGCTTGCACTGCATTGACTGGGTTTTGGTCTCTGGATCATAGTGATGGACCCAAGTTTCATCCTGTGTAATCAGTCTTTTGGAAAACTTTGACTCATCTTCTTGGCACATCTCCAAATTCATCCTCGAGCACTCGACGCGTTCTCGTTTCTTGAATGGTGTGAGCAACCTGGGAATCAATCTGGCAGACACCTTATGCATATGCAAATGGTCATGATTGATAGTTTCCACAGACCCTGCACTAATCTTGACATCTTGGGCTATTTGGCGAATAATAATGCGCCGATCTTCCAAAATGGCAGCCTCAACATGACGGACAGATGCCTCATCAATGGCAGAAGGGGGGGGGAGGCGATCAGGTCTGGGAGCTGTTTTCACAGACTTTCGGCCATGCTTGAA
>NC_136523.1:37138936-37148936 GCF_053919585.1 Euprymna scolopes
ATATAAATATATACATATATAAATATAAATATATAGTGTATATATAAATATATACATATATAAATATAAATATATAGTGTATATATAAATATATACATATATAAATATAAATATATAGTGCATATATAAATATATACATATATAAATATAAATATATAGTGCATATATAAATATATACATATATAAATATAAATATATAGTGTATATATAAATATATACATATATAAATATAAATATATAGCGTATATATAAATATATACATATATAAATATAAATATATAGTGTATATATAAATATATACATATATAAATATATAGTGTATATATAAATATATACATATATAAATATAAATATATAGTGTATATATAAATATATACATATATAAATATAAATATATAGTGTATATATAAATATATACATATATAAATATAAATATATAGTTTATATATAAATATATACATATATAAATATAAATATATAGTGTATATATAAATATATACATATATAAATATAAATATATAGTGTATATATAAATATATACATATATAAATATAAATATATAGTGCATATATAAATATATACATATATAAATATAAATATATAGTGTATATATAAATATATACATATATAAATATAAATATATAGTGTATATATAAATATATACATATATAAATATAAATATATAGTGTATATATAAATATATACATATATAAATATATAGTGTATATATAAATATATACATATATAAATATAAATATATAGTGTATATATAAATATATACATATATAAATATAAATATATAGTGTATATATAAATATATACATATATAAATATAAATATATAGTGTATATATAAATATATACATATATAAATATAAATATATAGTGTATATATAAATATATACATATATAAATATAAATATATAGTGTATATATAAATATATACATATATAAATATAAATATATAGTGTATATATAAATATATACATATATAAATATAAATATATAGTGTATATATAAATATATACATATATAAATATAAATATATAGTGTATATATAAATATATACATATATCACTGTATATAAATTCTTGATTTACCCTAAGAAATTTAATTCAGATTTTTCTCAATTCAAAATGGCGTGATGTAAACGCAAGTAGTGATGGGACGATTCCAATATTTTCCCCGATTCCGATCCAATTACCGATTCCGATTATTTGTAAATCTCTAATTATTTTACTACTAGCGGGGGTACCCGGCGTTGCCCGAGTGTTTGTTTCCGGGACGGGGGGGAGTTTTAAAAAATGTTATGGTAGGTAAGTAGGAAGGATCAAACCCGGAGTCATGAGTAAAAGTAGGAAAATAAAGTGTGAAAAAAAAAAAAAAAACGAAAACATCTGCAACGTTAACAGTTCGGCCACCAAGAAAAGTCCATTCCAAAAAAACGACTACGGTAGGTCGGTGCGAACGTGAAAATATAATGTGAATTGTCTAGCACGCTAACCACTACGCCACAGAGCACTGCAGCTTAGTTTAGTGATTTTAAATAACTTCACGTGAAAGAACTACGAAGCCAAACCGGTGTTCTCTTCTCAGCTGTTCCTTGTGAACGATCCCCAAACGGTGTTAAGTGGTGGCAAGGGGAGGAGGAATTTATTAGAGAGAAAATATTTTACCACTTCCATTGATCTTAACCGATTTTGGCCGTGACTTCTCAGCAGAAAAAGTATAGAAATCTAAGATTATCGAGGAATTTGAGAAATAATAAGCCTATAACACACCTCAGATATTGTTCTGCCGTTTGTGCATATTATATTTGCATCTTGATTTTTAATCCTATTAAGGTCAAAATCAGACGGGAAAAAATGAGTTCATTTTATTTATATAGAGAAGATAAGATTGTTATTTTCTCCGAATTCTATAAAAACATATTTTAAATAATTAGATATTTTACTAAACGTCAAAATGCACTTGTGGAGAGTGATCTATCGATTTTAGCTTTATTGGTATTTTAAAATCAATAAATATTTATTATTTTATCATTATTACCAGCAATGGAAGATTTTACTTTAAACAAAATTAAATAAAAAAAGACAATTAAAAGAATCGTTTTAGAATCGGAAAATAGGCATCAATTTTTACGATTCCAATACCAATTCCGATACCCCCAAATCTTCCAATTTTTCCGATTCCCGATTCCGATTCCGATTAATCGTCCCAACACAAATTATAAGGTATGTACGGATTCTCTTCCAATTTTCAAAATTTTAATCATGTCAAAACGCACTTCATCTTCTTTTGATGGATTGATTGTTGCTATTTCTTCTGATGAGTTAAGGGCAAAATAGATTCACTGATTGATATAATAATTAAGTGATTGATTTTGCCCTACGAAACAGATACTGTCAAGAATTGTATAAGTCAACTGAATTAAAGGAATAAATTATAAGATGGTCAACATCATGAACTTTGGAATATAACTTTTTGTCATTTATTTTTTATATTGCTCTGTAATTACGTTGAGCTTCTTAAATAACATTTATATTTCAGCCATATTCTTCTTAAGCGCTTTCTATCCGTGCGTCCGATTATCATTAGGAGTGATTGTTGTTATCGTTTTCTTTTTCTTTTCCTTTGAGGCTTGGTGTATTTATAATATTTATTATTATTTTTTTTTTTATTGGTTATAAAGGTGGGGGCAGGATGGTTAGGGGAGAAATATTTTTTTTACATTTCGATTTTCTTATTTTATAGTTTATTTATTTAGTTTCTTGTTAGTTATTAAATACTGGTAGCATATTTGTCCCGGTGTTAAATGAGATCCAGTTAATAAGGGGCTGTAGTTTTTTGATAAGTATGGCTTCTAGTTTCATTTATTTATTATTTCGGAGTCTATAAGGAACGAACTCTAGTAATTCTAGTTGTAAAGGTATTGAATTTTAGTATTTTTAGTTAAGATATTTTTAATGTTGGGCGATTGTAGGTTTTTATCATAAGATATTAGGTGTTGTTTTATGGCGCTATTGTCAGCTAAATGATAGGTTAGTCGTCGGGAAAGTGTTGTTGTGGTGTGGCCTATGTATGCGTTGTATAAGTTTTTAGAGTGGGTTCGGATGCACTACATTAGTTTGGTTTAGTGTTGTGTTAGTATTATTATTGTTTTTAGTTATTAAATTGGAGGCCTTAAATTTAGAATAATATTTTTTTTAATTGCAATTTAACCCCAAACAAGGCACATTGCCACTTTGCTGTAGGGGGCTACTATCAGGGACATAAGCTACAGGGGTACTATGTGGGGAGTTGGGCAGCAAGATGTGGATTCAAGTTACACTTGAACTTCTGCATGTCAGTACAGTTGGGGAAGCATGAACTCGGAAGAAAAGTCAAAAGTCCAGCGGTTCTGGGGAACAAACTATTGGAGTAGAAAGATCTCTTACATCTAGGGATCTCAACTGTGAAGGGGTGCGATTTTGCTGCTTGTCGGGGGTACTTACGTCGAGGGGGCACAAGTGCTTGCAGTTCTTCAGAGCATTTACCATTGAAATACTTGTAGAATAGGCAGAGGGATGCTACATTGTCAATGGGACAGAGGCTGAAGCTTAGATGACAGTTCAGGACCTATTAGATTGGCGACTCTCTTTTGAATCCTGTCTAGGAGCGAGAGACTAGTAGCAAATGCACCGGCCCAAATATGACAACAATACTCCATACATGGGCGAATGGTGGCTTTATAGAGGTACAGGATACTTTCGGGAGTTAGTAGCTTTCTAACACAGTAGAGAGAGCCTACCTTTTTCGCAGCGTTTCTGGCAATGCTCCCAATGTAATATGAATATATATGTATGGCTATATGTATATATGTATCTATATATATATGTATGTGTGTGTGTATGTGCGTGTAAATTACCATTACTGGTTAGTCTAGATAAAAATATATATGTATATATATTTATGTATACATGTATATATATTTATGTATACATGTATATATATGTATGTATATATGTATATATATGTTTGTATATATGTATATATATATATATTTTATTTTTTTAAAATTTTCTTCCTTTGAAGATTGTAATGCTGGGTATGGGGCAGCCAAACAAGCTGCCAACATTGCCCCGCTTTTTTATTGAAACCAACCGAGAGCTCTTTTTAGTATCCTCGCTGTTCCCTTAAGTGCAATTGTCTGAATCTCTTTTGCACTTGGTTCACCAGGAATATTAGTTAGGTAAGACTTCAGGTTCTTCTTCATAAGTCCTGTGGCACCTATGATAACTGGTATGATCGATATCCCCTTTAGGTTCCAGTTTCTTTTCATATCATACATGAGACCTTGGTGTTTGGTCTGTTTCTCTCTTTCAGCTCTGTTAAGACCGCCATCATTAGGAACACTCACTTCAATCAAGGTTGCAACTCTCTCTGACTTATTCCATGTAACTATGTCAGGTTTCACAGCAGCATGTGTATATGTATGCATATGGCGAATGAACTCTTTTTCTGGGTCAACAGCCAACTAGCACTAGTATATTTATGTGTGTGTGTATATGTGTATTGGGGTGCTTCTCCTAGGAAGGTTGCCTTCACCACGGCTTATGGGAGCCCTCTCTACCCCAATACACTTATACACACACACAAATATACACGGTGCTAGTTGGCCGTTGACCCAGAAAAAGAGTTCATTCGCCCTTTGGAAGGTCTTGTTTTTAATCCTTCAGGGAGACTAGCCGCCCTCCTCACCAAACAAGTCTGATGGGGGAACCAGCTTAGTCGTCGGTGACCCGACCATGAGGCAGGTAGTACTGGGTTACATGGTACCAGTAGCATATGACATGACCTGACATACATATGTACATATATATATATATATATATATATATATATATATATATATATATATATATACATGTATAAACATAAAGATACCTATAATTCGTAAATAGAATAAAGTAAGGTTTGCTAGGGTATATAAATAGGTATAATTAATGCATGATAGGATATGTTCGAAAACATGCTGGCCCTGTCGGTGGGGCATTAGAATACACCGACTGCCCCCCCCCCCCTGCAGAGGGTAAAAGTCCCTCAATGGGGGTCCTGGATATGGCCTTAAACTATATCCAATGGTGAGGCCCCAGCTTGTGGGCTTTGGGGAGTGTGGAGCTCCCAGGACCACCCTGACCCGGAGTGGTAGTACCTGTTAGGGTTCCAACTATGGGTTAAATAAAAACCGACGTGAAAACAACAAATATATTCTATTAAAAAAATTTCCTTCAAATTCTTTGGATTCGGCATTAAATAACCCGAAAAGGGTTGATATGCCGTAAAACAAAAACAACCAACCAACCAACCAAAACATGCGGTTGGTTTAATATTTGGGAGTCTGTATGGAGGTGCCTGGGTATAGGTTTTCCTTAGGTAGGCGTTAAGTTATAATGGCTCGTAGGTCCTAATGTTTGGGTAGGTTTTAGACACAGAAAGAGGTAGATGGGTGGGCAGAATAATGTGTTGGGGTGGTTACGTGGTTTAGTGCAGTAGTTCGAGGTGTCTGGTATTAGGGGTCAGATGCAACAGGGTTACCAAGGTTAGGTATTTCTCTTTTTTTTTAAATTTTACTTCAGTAAGTGTTAAGAGATCAAGGGAGTTAACTCCTCCTGGAGCTAACACTTGATTCTGTTATGATTTAAATTTATATCCAAGGGCTCTTTTAAGAATAGATGCTATTCGCTTTATGGCTGCTATCTGTATTTCGTTACAGCTTGGTCTTCCAGGGATGGCTTCTAAGTATTTCTGAAGATTCTTTTTTATTAAGCCAGTTTCTCCTATCACAACCGGTATAATGTTTATTTCTTTCAGAGACCATGTCGTTTTTAGATCATTTTTTAGGTCCTGATATTTTGTTATCTTTTCCCGTTCAGCTCTATTAAAGCCAAAATCATTTGTGACATCGACAATGAGCGCAGTTCTTTCAGGCTTGTTCCATATAACAATATCTGGTTTGATGGTCTTGTCTTTTATGTATCTGCCTGCCTGTATGTCTTTGTCATATAACACGGTCACATTTCCATTTGATGTTATTGGTGGTGGTTCATGTTCCCAGATGTTCAGCGATCTGTCAAGTTGCATCTCTCCACAGATTTTCCAATGGATGTACTTGCATACTTTGTTGTGACGAGTAGTGTAATGGCCATCTGCCAATAAGATTGGACATGCAGGCATTAGGTGGCTTGGGCTCTCAATTGCTGAGTGGCAAAACCTGCACTGGCCATTTGTTTGTAGGCGTGCATATAGACATATACGTATACAGAGCGCAAGCAATGCAAATGTAGAGGTTTCTACATATAGGCATACTGAGTTAATTGTAAGTGGTTATAATTAAATAAAATTAAGGGGGATATTGGGCTATATTTCTAACAAGTAGAAAGGGGAGTGTGAGTTCTAGACGATTGTATAGGTGAATAGTTGGGTGGGGTAATAGTTCTAGGTATAATTATAATTATAGAGTTTGGGGACGTTGTTTTATGAAGATTAAGTATTTAATTCCTGTTCTAAGTTGGGGTATTTTGTTTTTTTTTTAAATATTATAGATCAGTTTAGGCTCATGGTTATATTGGGATGTCTACATATTAAGGTATATATGTATATATATATATATATATATATATATATATATATATATATATATATATATATTATAAAGAAGTGAACCATCGCGTAAATTCAATCAACTAAAATAAGATGGAAAACGGGGTGAGGAAAAGGAAAAAAAAAATGGGGGCAAGTTATATGTAACACAGGTACAATTAAATAAAATAAATAAGTCGATTAAAAACAAGATCGTTAAATACACCCGAAGCGCTTTTCTCTCTCTTACTCCATACCACTACCAAATATTCTAAAAAATAATAATTTTCAGACTTATGACCCTTGAAAATGTTAGTCTGAACAAAAAGCGCTTCGGGTGTATTTTAACGATCTTGTTGTTAATCGACTTATTTATTTTATTTAATTGTACCTGTGTTACATATAACTTGCCCCATTTTTTTTCCTTTTCCTCACCCCGTTTTCCATCTTATTTTAGTTGATTGAATTTACGCGATGGTTCACTTCTTTATAATTATTCTAAAATTTTGCCAATCGAATAAAGATATATATATATATATATATATATATATATATATATATATATATATATATGTGTGTGTGTGTGTGTGTGTGTGTGTATATATAAAGCATTGGGCAGTTATACATCTCAATACATATTCACATAGGCAGGTGTAAATCTACAGAGTTACATGTAAAATATTCTCCTGTGTTAAAACGTGGGATGTGTTGGGGTTGGGTGGGTGAGTTTAGTTAGAGAGAGAAACATAGGGAGAGGTTATTGTGTAGTTGTGTGGTAGATAATATTATGTGGTGTTTGAAGTTGATGGTAATTGAGGATATAGGTTATTATGTTGGATTCAGGGGGTAGGGAGAGAGGGTATGGTAATATAGGGTATAGGAGAATGGGGTAAGAAGATTTAGTTGTGTATATGTTATAGTAATTGGGTGTATACGTTAGATGGTTGTACTGGGTGTATGATTCAGCAGATCTAAAACGGTGTTGCCTGAGGGATGTTTCAGAAAGATGTATAATTGCTAAGGAGGTGGGATTTGTAATGTCGGCAGTTTATGGTGGTTGATGTTTTTTATTTAGCAATTTTTCTCTATCTTTAAAGTTGGAGATAAAGAGTTTTTCATTTAGGCAGAGGAGACATGGAGAATTTAAAGTTTTACATGCGCTAGATTTTTTAAGGATTTCCCACTTAATGAATATTTTTGATTAGATGTAGATAGTGAGTAGTTAATGAGGTTTTGTTAATGTGGTTGGGGTTTGTAAATGAGCATTTACGTACTCTAAATCTATCTTTAAAAAAGGGTCCGGCCAAACCAATATAGTATTTTTTGTCGTTTGGGTTTTCTACAGGTGCAATTGTAGCTTTATACTCTACTTCTGTTTGTAGGCATTGTTGATTAAGTGGGTATTCCGATTTGTTGGTGCAGTTGCAATTACTCTTGCTAATATTGTTTGTATTTTTATCTTTGTTTAGTATTTTCCTATTATGTTTCTTGATTATTTGTTCTAAGTTATCAGTACAACTGTAGCTGAGTTTAGTGTGTTTTTGTTGAATATTTTGTGAGTGTGTGGTTGGGTGGAAGTGGTTGTTTATTAGTTGAAAGAATCTATTACCTAGTTTTGTTTTGACCATTGTATTAAGGGGGGGGGTAAACCAAATTATTTTCCTAGTTCTATTTCTCTTGTTTGAAGTATTAGAGGGAGTAGGTTCAATGTAATTAAAGGTGGTATTTGGGTGGCCACTTTCCTTAAGGGCATTTTCGTAGAAGGGTTTATGTTTGTTGAATATTTCAAGTTTGGAGAAATTTGTGCTAAGTCTTTTTTCGATAGATGTAGGGATATGTTTAATGATATGTTTTGGGTGGTTAGATAATGGGTGTATATAGAGTGGATAAGTATTGTATTTAGTGTAGGGTTCATATGAGTTATTTGAGAGGTTGAGAGTAATATCGAGAAAGTTAACAGTTTTTACGTTGGACTTAATGTCCATTGTTGACCTATTCAATTCATTTCCATAGTTAATGTTTTTTAAATTTCTCACATTTAGGACCATTTGAATTTTCAACTACGATAAGGCCACCGTCTCTATATAGTCCTATGTTTTTGCTATTTATAGTTTTAGTGAGATTGTATAGAATGAAGAGACCAACAAGTCCAGTTGCTTCTGCTGAATCTAAAGATCCCATTGAGAGGACAAATGATCCGGATTAGTTCTTAGTCCATTGGGTGTTTTGGCTAATTAAGACTGTTTTTCTAGACTTTTTAATAATGTCTATTTCGGATGGTTGTAGGTCGGTAAATAGAGAGGCAAAGTCCACTGCCTCATTAAACAGTTCTTTTCATATGGAAGGATAGTAGCTTTCAATATCGAACTGGATGAAGGCGGCCTTCTTTTTAATATTGGATATTGTTGAACCATTAGATGGTATCCTTGGTGCTAATCCATTGGTTTAGTTCATATTTGGTTTTAATTTGTAGATTAATTCTTTCTAGTATTCTTTAACTAGTTCACACTGTCAATATCTACAACAGAGAGATGAAACTTTCAGGTCATGAATGCATAAGTTCACTCATCATGTGGATGCAATCTATAATCACCTCTGAACCATACGGGCGGAATAGGAACTTTATAAGAAAGATGCCACATGCAAATGCAAACTTTCTTTCTTCGGAGGTTTTATCTGACTACTACTACTACTACTACTACTACTACTACTACTACTACCCATGACTATCACTACTAAGACTACCACTACTACTGCCACTACTACTACGACTACTACTTATTTTTATTGCGCTACTATTGTTTTTATTTTCCTTCATCTTTTTATAATCTTTATCTATTTCTTCATCGTCTCTTCTACTACTACTACTACTACTACTACTACTACTATTATTATTACTACACTCTCTGGATTTCATAAACTTCATCTTCTCCATCTTCATCATTTCCGTTGTCTTCATTATCTTCATCTTGATCATCAGCTCCATCATCATCCTTTTTCCTCTTTTCTTTTTCTTCTTCGTTTTCCATCTACTACTACTACTACTACTACTACTACTACTGCTGCTGCTGCTGCTGCTGCTGCCGCGTATACTACTTCTTTCTTCTTCGTCTTTTCCCTTTTTCTAATACAACTACCACTTGTAATTCTAGCTCTTTCATTTCACCTTCTCTTCTTCCCGTGACCTCCCCAAACTAACCGCGCAGCCATCCTTTGTCCTTGTCTATTTAGAACCACGTGCCGTCAATGTCCATACCTCGAGCCACACATGTGGCCCAGCACACACTAGCTAGACTGACCATAAACTCTCACTCGACCCACCCGCCACCTTGACGTGGTGGCGGCGTTAAATGCATTTCACGTACGGCCAGGTGCAACTG
>NC_136523.1:37153936-37226436 GCF_053919585.1 Euprymna scolopes
TTAGATGAAATTTTAATGAGCTACTCTAAGTTATTTCACCACTATTCTCATCTGTAAGTATAAATAAACATATATTAATCTTATAAAAAGTATTTACCTTAGTGTCTATTCTTTTCTGTCATCTCTGTGTGTGTGTATTTTACGACAGGGTAATGTCAAATAACGCCGCAGCCAACAAACTGAAAGTCAACGACTCGAGTTTCGCCATCATTTGAGTTCATTAGTTGAACACATTCGAATTCGGGATTCGAAATCCGAATCTCTTACATGCTCGGCAAGCACCCTGCTACCCGTTGCTTAGCTGGAAGAGTATTCGCTAACCGCAACTGTATTAGATACACAGATATTCGAGCGTTCCATTTAAATTTGTAGCGGACGATGTTTACACCTCGGGTTCCAAAATGAAATGACTAAACTCGCATACACATTCTTGAATATAACACAGATAATTATATTTTGGACCAATCAGAGAAATTTCTGACTTCATTTAAAATCGTCTATCTTGGAGCCACTTTGATCCCTTAAAAAGATGTTTCTTCAAAAAACCAGTTTAGCCGAAATCCACGGACCGATGTCTTCGGCGCCTCTCTGTCGGGCTTTGAGCCTGACGCCATGTCAACTTAAGCATACTCACACTTACAAAGTGCTATAAACTAGCAATGGCCAGTGACTCCCATTCTGAGAGTACATCTTTCAAACTGCCTGGCCTAACGTTCACAGGAAACATGAGTTGGAACAATTATATTGAAAACATTGCCAGGGCCGCCGCGAAAAAGGTAGACTCTCTCTACCGTGCTAGAAAACTACTGACACTTGAAAGTATCCTGTACCTCTATAAGGCCACCATTCGCCCATGTATGGAGCATTGTTGTCACATTTGGGCTGGTGCATCTGCTGCTAGTCTCTCGCTCCTAGACAAAGTTCAAAAGAGAGTCGCCAATCTGATAGGCCCTGAACTGGCATCTAAACTTCAGCCTCTGTCCCATCGAGGAAACGTTGCATCCCTCTGCCTATTCTACAAGTATTTTAATGGTGAATGCTCTGACGAACTGCAGACACTTGTGCCCCCACGACGTAGACACCCTCGACAAACCCGAAAGGCAGCTAAATCCCACCCCCACACAGTAGAGATCCCTAAATGTAAAATATCTTTCTACTCCAGTAGTTTCTTCCCCTGAACCGCTAGACTCTGGAATTCCATTCCAGGTCCCTGCTTCCCTAACTGTACTGACATGCAGTAGTTCAAGTGTAAAGTAAACCGACATCTTGCTGCCCAAATCCCAACATAGTGCCTCAGTAGTTGCTGCCCCTGATAGTAGCCCCCTACACCAAAGTGGCAATGTGCCTTGTTTGGGGTGAAAATGTAATAATAATAAAAAAAAACAAAAAAAACAAAACGCACACACACACACACACACACACACACACACACACACACACACACACACACACACACACACACACACACACAAACTGTTTGAATTCCTTTATTGTAGTCTGCTAACTTATAGCCAACTTTAAATTGAAATATTATTTTTGCATTTTCACCCAAAACAACCCTCAATGCCGCTTTGATGTAATGCGCTTATATTTTGGATATAACTTAGAGGAATACTATGCAAGATGTTTGTTCACATTACACTTGAACTACTGCATGTCAGTAGAGTCAGGGAGCAGGGTCCCGAAAGGAAACTCCAAAGTCTATCAGTTCGATGGAAGAAACTATTAGAGTAAAAAAACTTTCTGGCATCTAAGGATCTCTACTGTGAAGGGGTGATATTTTGCTGCCTTTTCTTTTACCTTTCAAACGTTGAGTTAGTAAACAAGTTAGTAAACAAGTTAGTAAACAAGTTAGTAATATTAATTTTCATCTCATTAATTGACCATTTAAATATTTTATAGCTATTAATTTAATAAAATAATATAAAGAAACTAATATAATTGATTTAATAAAGTAATATAATTAATTTAAATATCTTATAATAATTAATAATCTATAATATAAATCTTACCTGTCTGTTTAAATGTATGTATGTAGGTCTGCCTGCAAAAACTTGCGAATAACGTAACGGATTTTCACAAGATCAGTGTCGGTTTGAAGCTCGTCCCTTCGGACGACAAATATCGAAAAATTGGCTAAAAACATTAATTCCTTCACCCTCAACTGGGCACTTTTCTAAAGGGAGGGGGTCGTTATTTCGCCGATGTTTTCGAAAGTCGACCCTTCCTTTCGATTGACTTGCCATTTCCAGTTCGGCGATGGACGCAACGGCAAAGACGTCACGTTTTTTATTCACGTTCTTTTCCTCCTGGTACGGGTACGAGCCTGCCTGCCTACTACCACATTTTTTTAGCTCAACACACACCTACAAACACTCGGGCAACGCCGTGCACCTAGGCTAGTTGATTGGTAATTTCTTATAGTCTTTTGGTTTTACCAGATTCCAGGACAAGAATTCACCTTGTCTGGTGGAGTATCCAGCTTAGTGTTGTTACTTTAGGCAACATCACTTGAAGAAGCTGCATCATTCCTCGTATAAGCCAGTGCAATATAGCCATACCGCTGCGTATAGTATGTGATTTTGAATATTTAGTCAGAGTTTATTTGTACGGAAAATGCCCTAATACCAGGTTGTCCTGACAAACATATATACAGAGAGGACGAAGACATTCGAGGATATTGTCTAGTAGGCATTCAAGTTCTCTCCAGTAGGTATTCATGTTTTCTCCAGTAGGCATTGTTCACGCGTGATTGCCTGGGGAGATTTCGCATTTTTAGTCGTCTAGATTTTTGTTTTGTTTTTGTCGTTTTTTACATTTTATTTTTCATCAGAAATTATCGTTTGGAGCCGTTTGATGGCAACACAATCACCCAAATTCCTTCCGACCAATCAGCGCACGCCACGTTAGCGATAGCAACAGCGTTGTTCTCAAATAATGAAAATGTCGGCCGAACATTTCGAAAAATTTGGAAATCTCGCTAATTCTCATTCGTCATCACTCCCGCTTTCATTGTCTTCAAGTTATGGTAATTAACAAATTGTCTTCTTCTTCTTCTTCTTTTTCTTCTTCTTCTTCTTCTTCTTCTTCTTCTTCTTCTTCTTCTTCTTCTTCTTCTTCTTCTTCTTCTTCTTCTTCTTCTTCTTCTTCTTGTCCTCCTCATCCTATTCCTTTTTATCCTCGTTTTTCTCCTCCCCTTTCTTCTTCTTCTTCTTCTTCTTCTTCTTCTTCTTCTTCTTCTTCTCCTCATCCTATTCCTTTTTATCCTCCTTTTTCTCCTCCCCTTTCTTCTTCTTCTTCTTCTTCTTCTTCTTCTTCTTCTTCTTCTTCTTCTTCTTCTTCTTCTTCCTTCTCCCTCCTCCTCCTCCCTTCTTCTTCTTCTTCTTCTTCTTCTTCTTCTTCTTCTTCTTCTTCTTCTTCTTCTTCTTCTTCTTCTTCTTCTGCATAGAATATGGGCTTGCTTTAGAAGTGTTTTGTGTTTTTAATGTTTGTTTTTATAGTTTGTAATGTGATTTGTTGTGTACGACATAATCACGTAAACACACCAATTCCCGTAAAATCCCCGAAGTTAAGCAACGTAGAGTTTGGTCAGTACTAAAATGGGTGACCATTTGGCAATTCCAGGTGCTAAATATGCTCTCCGTTTATCTCGGCATTGTTTCGAGTCGTCCTGGATTTCTCCTTGCCACTAGACTCAGGAATGTGCCGATTAAGGAGAGGTGTGCTTGTGGATTGCGCAACCCCTGCCTGACAATTACACGCGCAACTACCTTTACAAGGGGTATCCATTGTCTCTTGAGACTGAACGGAGGCATAGTTGGTTTGTATCATTGCAATTCCTAGTTAGTTTAGACTGTTGCAAATTATTGTATTATTGTCGTGTATAGATAAAAAAGATGCCTGTTTATGAGAGAAAATGTGTATATGATTGTTTTGCTTCTGGCAAATATTTGTGTGGCTTTTTTCTTTGCATTTAATATAAAATATGTGGGAGATTGCGATGTTTTCACAAATTCTGAATGCACGTAAAAAGAAACCAATAATCATACCTGTTTTTTTATTTTGCTATTATGGTGTCAATAGAAATGTATGTAATCATTTTTGTTTGTAGTTTTGCGGTGAACGTTGAAGGATTGCCAGGACCGCTGCGAAAAAGGTAGGTTCTCTCTACCGTGCTAGAAAACTACTAACTCCCGAAAGTATCCTGTACCTCTATAAGGCCACCATTCGCCCATGTATGGAGTATTGTTGTCAAATTTAGGCTGGTCCATCTGCTACTAGTCTCTCGCTCCTAGACAAGGTTCAAAAGAGAGTCGCCAACTTGATAGGTCCTGAACTGTCATCTAAGCTTCAGCCTCTGTCCCATCGACGAAATGTAGCATCCCTCTGCCTGTTCTACAAGTACTTTAACGGTGAATGCTCTGAAGAACTGCAAGCACTTGTACCCCCTCGATGTAAATACCCCCGATAAACCTGACAAGCAGCAAAATCCCACCCCTTCACAGTTGAGATCCCTAGATGTAAGAGAGCCTTCTACTCCAGTAGTTTCATTCCCCAGAACCACTAGACTTTGGAATTCCCTTCCGGGTTCCTGCTTCCCCAACTGTACTGACACGCAGAAGTTCAAGTGTAACGTGAAACGACATCTTGCTGCTTAACTCCCCACATAGTACCTCTGTAGCTTATGTCCCTGATAGTAGCCCTCTATATAAAATTGGCAATGTGTCTTGTTTGGGGTGAAAATGTAATTAAAAAATAAAAAAATAAAAATAATAAGTACTAGCCTCAGTGCCCGGCGTTGTCCAGGTGTTTGTAGGTGTGTGTTAAGCAAAAAAATAAAATGTTGTAGTTGGCAGGCAGGCTTGAACCCGTGACGCGAAGGCAGAAAAGAAAGTGGAGGTGTGTGTAAAGGTGTTGGTTGAGCAAAAAAAAAGAAAAAAAAGAAAGAAAATTACGAGTGCAAAAAAAAAAAAATAGGAGTAGTAAGCAGGTTCGAACCCGTACTGTGCCAGATAAAAAAGATGCGAAAAAAACAAAAAACAAACTGTCTTACCGATGTGCTTACCGTGATGTGACGTCAGAGACGGTCGGAATAACTCCATTTAAGCGACGTCGTAAACGTGGGGGTTGAATAACTTGCAAAAAATGCCAGAGAAAAAATCGACCCTTCCTGCACAAAAGTGCCCAGTTGAGGGTGAAGGAATTAATGTCTTTAGCCAATTTTTTGATATTTGTCACCCGAAGGGTTGAGCTTCAAAATGATAATGATTTCGTGAAAATCAGTCGCCTGTGTCGAAAGTTTTAGACATACATACATACATACATACATACATACATACATACATTTAAACAGACAGGTGAGATTTATATTATAGATGTCTAGAAATAGTACTGAGTGATTGTTCTCTATTTCATAGGTAAACTTTATGGAGAGTACGACTGTTACAGAGAGAGAGAGAGATGTTACAGAGAGAGAGAGAGAGAGAGAGAGAGAGAGAGAGAGAGAGAGAGAGAGAGAGAGAGAGGTGAGTAAACGTGGAGGTAGACACGTTTACCAGAACCGAAGGTCAGCTGACCAGATTACGTATGTGTGACGTGGTCAGGTTGGCAGATCGGTGAGATTTGATTTGGGCTTTGAAGAAGACGGACGGTTTTCCGTTGTCTCCCCCTCTTAACTGGGGAGGGGGGAGACGAACGCTGACGTGTGTAGAAGAAGAACCCACACAAGCCGATTTCACTTCCACCGTCTGCAGGACCTCTGGGGAAAGTGAAATAAAAACTATAAAACCCATTCATCGTCTTGGAGTGATAAATCTTCGTCAAACAGGTATCAAGTCTCCCTCCAGGATGAGAAATTTCCAGATGGTCCAACATCGAAGAAGCAGAGGTAGGTTCTGAAAATACATGTCACACACACGATTCCCTTTATGATAATCAAACACACAACCATTTATATTAGAGACAATCATACGCACACGGAATCCTTCTTTTTATGTTATACACCAAACGTAAAAAGTGCCCCTCAATGATTTAAATGGTGCCCCTCCCTCAATGAAGAACCCTATATAACACGACTGAGTCTAATTTGTTTTTAATATTCTCTATATGCCTGTTTTTTTTAATCTTCGGAACGTTTTAATAATAAGTACGACTTTTTTGTCATATGATTCAAATTTCCTTTTACCATGATTTATCTTTTTCAATCCAAGGAAGGAAAATCTCTGTATTTCTTTCGATGAACTGATACATGTCACTGAAGATTTGTTTGTTGAATTTCGACCATTAAACAAAACACGTGTAAGACTCAACATATCAGCAATAAAACAATATGAGTGTGAAAAAATACATATGTGGCTTTAGAGTGTTTACCATCGATAAACCAGCTCTGAAAGTGTAAATCCATTTTTATTGAGCTTAATTATTGCGGCAATTATATCTTGATAAAACAGCATTCACGATACGTCTGAATGTCAGTATCTTATTTCTTAGATTGAACTGTTGTTATAACTTACTATTTCATCTGATTAATGGATACTGATTATATTACCCCAGAGATATATTAGATCGGCGACGAAGGATTCGAGAACGAACTCACATCCAATCTTTTTTTTTACATGCGGTTCACCACTTATCAAGGCCCGAAGACAACTCAGGGATAAGGGTTATTGCGTGTACAGTAATCAATGAGATAGTATTGTAGTAATCATTAGTATTGGGGGTTTAGTATTGGGGGTTTAGATAGGGGGCGGTTTGTCAGGAGTTTGTTTATGTTGGACTTGAAGACGTCCAAATTGTAGTCATGTGGGAAACAGGCAGAGAGTTCCACTGGCGTGCAGTTCTAAGAAAGAAGCTTTGCTCATAGAATCTACGTTTTGATTTAGGCACAGATAAAAAATTGATGATTGAGAATTCACTTGCGAGCTTATACAACAAATTTGATGATAGGGAGCGAGACTTCAGCACGTATTAATTTACCAAACTTGGACGAACGATATAGAGTTTTTTGTGGCCATGTTAAGTGGATCACCTAATTAAAAAAAAATTAAATGTTGAAATAAATCATTCTAATCTAGCCGGCGACAGGAAGTGCGAAAAAATTGGATTCACTTAAATAAAAAAAGGTTTCAACTATAATAAATTATAGAACGTCGAACGAGAATTTGAATTATTTTTATTGGAATTCTTTTTGAGTTGAGTAATTTATTTATTTATTTGTTAATTTATTATTAGTTTATGTTATATGATGAAAGGGCTGCCCCCCTTTCATGTAAGTAAAAAATAGGGAATTAGTTAAATGTAAATATGATATAGGATAGTCAAGGATTCGAACTTGCGAAGCTAGATTTGGAATTGAAAATTCAAATCATAAGTTAAAATAAATACAGAATGCTATTGAAATAAGGAATTGCAATTGTTTAGCTTACATATTTGTATATGGAGAAGGAATGTAATAATGAAATTTGTTTCTGTGAAAATTAAAATAAGGAATTTAATCGTCAATTGAAATTGTAAACATATTTTGTAAAAATGTTATTTGAAAAATAGGTTACTGAACTCGAGGTCATGTCAAGTTTGGGAACGTGACGCATGTCATCCAACGTGCTTTATGAGCACATATTTAATCATGCGATGACGTGACGAGTTCTCAATATAGGTAGAGTTTTTAGAGGCAGTCTGGGAGAAAAAGCTGAGAGAGAGAGAGAGAGAGAGAGAGAGAGAGAGAGAGAGAGAGAGAGGCCAAAGACGGCTGCTGACGTCAAACCTTGGAAGCGAAAGAAGAAAATGCCATGTAAATAAACTTTTAATTCCTCAAGCGAAATCATGGACCGGTCATGAAATAAAGGACGTCATCATCTTTGTGTATCTGCGTCCTCGTGTTGTTATTCAGCAGAAAAGGTATTGCCCATTTATATTATAAGAACTTTGTTAAAATCATCATCTCAAAAATAGGTAAGAAATATATGTATCAATATTTATAGAAACACTCCCATTCATACAGAACTGTCTCTCTCTTTATATATACCTGTTTATGTCTCCAATATGCTACCTCTTACAACATGAACATCTTAAGACATATGAACACGCAAGACATGAACACTCCTAAGGCTGTCTCAATCTCTCACTAAGACTCTCACAAATATGAACAACAATAATACAAATATATACGCACTCTTAATAATACCACACATTATATAACATATTTGTAATTTGGTGAACGTGACTAGTCCACTCAAGCAAGAATGGGTTTAAAAAAAGAAAAAGAAAAAAGAAACTGCGTTACCACAGTACCAACGTAAGAGTTCATTACAATGCGAAAAAGAAACATGTACACTGTCTATTATACATGAACACTCCTAAGACTGTCTCTATATATCACACTAAGACTTTCTAATACTGACATGAACAACAATACAAATATATACGCCATCTTAATAATAACACGATAGAAAGAATGAGAGTTCATTGAGAGATGAGTAACGTTATTTGCGGTTGACTGGCTAGTCAGGAACGCGGTGGTGGCCTGTGGCTCCACCGGAGCGGTGTTTGTCACATCTTGACTGCTTGAAGGTCCAGCGCAAAAGAGGAAGAAATATGGGAAACAGGAAATGACGTAGCTAGGTCGCTCTTCTGAGTTAAAGGGCGACAATCGAGTTAGGCTGGGAGTTTTCAACTCCCACATGGTTATTGAGAAAAGTGCGAACAGATGAACAGATGAATGATTTGGGGGCAATTTTACCCGTATAATGGCTCCTAGGGAGGCAACCAAAGTCATCATAATTGTAATTTGGTGAACGTGACTAGTCCACTCATGCAAGGGTGGATTTGAAAAGAGAAACTGGTGATTACCACGGTAGCAACGTAAGGGTCCATTACAACTAGACGATCACACAATGCGAAAAAGAAAAAGAAAAAAAAACAACAAAGGAAAAAAATGCAAAACGAAATAAAACAATAATTAAGAAGAAAAAAGAGAAGCACTCACACATACGCAGTATTAAAGAAGAAAAAAATGAATACACACATACACACAATAGAACAAAATATAATCAAATTTAAAACAAAAAAAGTACTGTTCTTTAGAAATTTACCTGTAAAGTGCGAAGTTTAAAACTTAAAAAAAAAAAAAACACGTTGTTTCTCTTGTTTTTATTTTTTAAATGAAACCTTGGTCCTTGCTCCTTTAATTGAAAAAAAAATTAGGGCTTGAATTACATTTTTCGATGAGTTATAAGCTTGGAAAGATGGGGTGGAATTATTCACTATTTTCACGAAATTTCTGACACACCTAGTGGAACGGCTCATAAAGAACCTGTTTACGTTAGACTTGAAAACAACCATATTGTAATCAGCTGGAAAGCAAGAAAACAGAAAACAATTTCACAGGCGTGCAGTTCTAAGAAAGAAGCTTTGTTCATGGAATCTACGTTTAGTTTTAGGCACAGATAACAAGTGGGGGGACTAGAAAAAAAGGCTGATATGCCGCAAATAGAAAACATACGCAATGAATGAAAAAAAAAATTTTCTTTCACCATGCATTTCATTCATTCAAAGATTGTTTAAATATACACACACATGCAGAAAGTTTAAGCAGAAAAAAAAAAATTAAAAAGATTGTTATGTTTAGATATATTACACGAGACGAAACATTTTGTTTTGATAATTGTTGAATTCGGTGAATAAATTGTTTTGAAAATATGAACTCACACGAATATAGAGAAAGAAAAAGTAAGTCAGTATGTCATTCATAAAAATTTGTATAAAAAATGTCTTGCTGGAAGAATGTTTACATATGTCAATCAAAAAAAATTCAAAAGTATTGTGTACTTAAGACTGTGTTTCGTTCGAAACAAGCTTTGACAAGCTTCTGGGTTTGACCTTTACTCCTGATCTTAAATGGAACACATACATCAAGTCTGTTGCCAAGGTCGCTGGAAAGATGGTGGGATCCTTCTACCGCTCGAGAAGATATCTCACTACTGATGCAATTCTCTATCTATATAAAAGCCAAGTACGTCCAAGGATGGAATACTGCTGCCATATCTGGGCAGGAGCTGCTAAAAAAGCCTATCCTGCCTTGACAGAGTACAAAATAGACTTCGTGGCTTAGTGGGGGGTGCCCTTTTCTCTACCCTGCAACCTCTCTCCCACAGAAGAGACGTTGCGAGCCTGTCCTTGTTTTATCGTTATTTCCATGGCAGATGCTCGTCTGAACTCCAATCTCTGGTCCCCCCTCGCCAATCTTTCACGAAAAACACCCGTCTAGCTGAATCCACTGTGAAAAATTTCCCCCACTCTATATCTGTGCCTAAATCAAAACGCGGATTCCATGAACAAAGCTTCTTTCTTAGAACTGCACGCCTGTGGAACTCTGTTCCGTCTGCCTGCTTCCCTCCGGACTACAACTTGGATGTCTTCAAGTCCAATGTTAACAAATTCCTAATGAACCGCCCCCTTAAGTAAACACTTCAGCAAATCTCCTCACTAACTTAATGTACTTGCAATAACCCTTATCCTTGAGTGGCTTCCGGGCCTTGATAAGTGGTGATCACTGTGTAAAAAAAAAAAAATACGCTATGGTCAAAAATAAGATGTAGAAATGTGAAACTGTTGAACTTTACAGCTTTTAATGTGGTTAATTGTTGTGTCTTTGACAAAGGGACAATTTATTGTTTTCGTGTTAACGGACTTCGTGTTACAGAAAAGAACATTTTTTTCTCTTTCTTTTCTTGAGAAAAGTTACTACTGTTTGTGAAAGTCATAGTTTTAATGTATAATGTAACGTATTTTTTTTTTGAATGTTTTTATATTGTAAAATGTCTTAAATGTATGTAAATGTTATGTTTTTTTTTGCGACAGGAATTCAAAGTAATTATTAGGTATATACATTAGAATTGAAATGATCTAGGAGAAAATAAGATTAATTAAGACGAATCGTTGGCACAAAATAAATTACGTAAACGGGTATTTAGAGAATTTTTAGATGTGATAAGCCGAAAGAAAGACATTTTTTTTGACAAATGTTTTTTGTTTTTTATGATGCCCATAACATTTTTCCCAAGAAGAGTAATTTGTTTATTTATTTGTTCATTTATTTATTAATTTGTTTATTTATTTATGTGTTTATTTATTTATTTGTTTGTTTATTTATTTGTTTGTTTATTTATTTGTTTATTTATTTGTCTATTTATTTTTATTTGTTTGTTTATTTATTTATTTGTTTATTCATTTATTCTTCATTTATTGATTTGTTTATTTATTTATTTAATTTGTTTGTTTGCTTGTTTATTTATTTGTTTGTTTATTTATTTGTTTATTTATTTGTCTATTTATTTTTATTTGTTTGTTTATTTATTTATTTGTTTATTCATTTATTCTTCATTTATTGATTTGTTTATTTATTTATTTAATTTGTTTGTTTGCTTGTTTGTTTATTTATTTGTTTGTTTATTTATTTGTTTATTTATTTGTCTATTTATTTTTATTTGTTTGTTTATTTATTTATTTGTTTATTCATTTATTCTTCATTTATTGATTTGTTTATTTATTTATTTAATTTGTTTGTTTGCTTGTTTGTTTATTTATTTGTTTGTTTATTTATTTGTTTATTTATTTGTCTATTTATTTTTATTTGTTTGTTTATTTATTTATTTGTTTATTCATTTATTCTTCATTTATTGATTTGTTTATTTATTTATTTAATTTGTTTGTTTGCTTGTTTGTTTATTTATTTGTTTGTTTATTTATTTGTTTATTTATTTGTCTATTTATTTTTATTTGTTTGTTTATTTATTTATTTGTTTATTCATTTATTCTTCATTTATTGATTTGTTTATTTATTTATTTAATTTGTTTGTTTGCTTGTTTGTTTATTTATTTGTTTGTTTATTTATTTGTTTATTTGTTTATGTATTTATTTATCTGTTTATTTATTTGTTTATTCATTTATTTGTTTATTTGTTTGTTTATTTATTTATTTGTTTAATTATATATTTATTCCTTTATTTATTTATTTGTTTATTTGTTTATTTGTTTATTTATTTATTAAGTGAATGTGTCTGTCTGTCTGTGTGCCTGTGTGCATTTTACTACGCAATAACTCTGTCAATATTGAGTCTACAGAGTCGAAATTTGATACACAGAGTACTGAGATTTGGAAAAATCTTTGTAATCGGTTTTCACCCAGGAATTTGGCTGTTAACGGGTCAAAGTTCAACGATTTGACCTTTGAGAACTCTACCAAACTCTTCCGCCAATATTGGGTCTAAACAGTTGGAATTTTAAATATAGATTCCTTGGACATGGATCTAACGTAAAAGCTTGATTGGATCCTCACACAATAAATAGTAAGGGGTGATAATAGGATTCAAATTAAAAAAAATTGCCCGCTTTTTTTTGCTCAACATACACCTCCAACCCCCCCCCCCCGGCAACACCGGGCCGAAATGCTAGTATATCTATCTATCTATCTATCTATCTATCTATCTATCTATCTATCTATATCTATCTATATATCTATAAAAGTGAAGGTTTCTCTGTGTGTGTGTGTGTACATTTCCCTACGCAATAACTCTGTCAATTTTTACTCTACAGACTCGAAATTTGATATACAGGGTACTGAGATTTGGGAAAAATCTTTGTAATCAGTTTTCGGCCAGAAATTTGGCGATTAAGAGGTCAAAGTTTAACGATTTGACCTTTGAGAACTCTACCAAACTCCTTCGACAATTTTCGGTCTAAACACTTGAAATTTTAGATATAGGTGCCTTGGACATTAATCTAACTTAATAACTCGATTTGAGCCCAAAACAATAAATCTTAAGGGATCATAATAGGTGTCAAAGTTTTAAAAAATTGACCGCTTTTTTTTTTTTTTGCTCAAGATACACTTCCAAATAACCGGGCAACGCCGAGCACCCATGCTAGTATATATATAAAAGTGAACGTGTCGTTGTGTCTGTGTGTGTACATTTTTCTACGCAAAAATTCGGTCAATTTTTAGTCTACATACTCGAAATTAGATATACAGGGTACTGAGATTTCGGAAAATCGATGTGATCCGTTTTCGGCCAGAACTTTGGCTGTTAAGGGGTCAAAGTTCAATAATTTGACCTTTGAGAACTCTACCAAACTCTTCCGACAATTTTGGGTCTAAATACTTGAAATTTTAGATATAGGTTCCTTGGACATGGATCTAACTTAATAACTTGATTTGAGCCCAAAACAATTAATGTTAAGGGGTCATAATAGGGATCAAATTTTAAAAAAAATTGATCTCTGCGGTCTCTACCAAATTACTCAGACAATTTCTGGTCTAAACATTTGAAATTTTACATAAAGGGTATTCAGAGATAGGCCAAGCTTTTTCATCGGTTTGGGTCGAAAATGTTTAGTTACCAATATATAAATCTATGTATATATGTATGTATGTATGTATGTATGTATGTATGCATGTTTGCATGTCTGCCTAAAACTTTCGACAGAGGCGGCGGATTCTATCAAGACCACTATCGTTTTATAGTCCGACCTTTCAGACGACAAATATTGCAAAATTGGCTAAAAACATTAATATCTTCACCTTCACTGGGAACCTTTCTACGGGGGGGGGCTTTTTCGCCGATATTTTTTAAAGTCATCCTCTCCTTTCGATTGTCTAGCCTTAATTTAAAAATTTTCACTTCCGGTTTGGCGGTGCTCGTAACAGCATAGACATCAGGGGTTTTCCCGTTCTTTTCCTCCTTCGCAGTACGGGTTCGAGCCTGCCTTCCTACCACCACTTTGTTTTTGTTTGCTCAACAAACACATCCAAACACCCGGGCAACACCGGGCAGAAATGCTAGTATATATATACAAGTGAAAGTGTCTGTCTGTCTATCTGCGCGCGTGCGTGTGTGTCTGTCTGTGTGTCTGTCTGTCTGTGTATATTTCCCTACACAATAATTCGGTCAATTTTCACTTAACAGATTCGAAATTTGATACAAAGGGTACTGAGATTTGGGAAAAATCTTTGTAATCCGTTTTCGGACAGAACTTTGGCTGTTAAGGGGTCAAAGTTCAACGATTTGACCTTTGAGAACTCTACCAAACACCTCCGCCAATTTTGGGTCGAAACATTATAAATTTTAGATATAGGTTTCTTTGACATGGATCTAACTTAATAACTTGATTTGAGCTCAAAACAATAAATCTTAAGGGGTCATAATAGGGATCAAATTAAAAAAAAAAAATTGATCTCTGCGGTCTCTACCAAATTACTCAGACAATTTCTGGTCTAAACATTTGAAATTTTACATAAAGGGTATTCAGAGATAGGCCAAGCTTTTTAATCAGTTTGGGTCGAAAATTTGAGCTACCAATATATAAATGTATGTATGTATGTTTGCATGTCTGCCTAAAACTTTCGACAGAGGCGACGGATTTTTACAAGATCAGTATAGTTTTGAAGCTCGGCCTTTTAGACGACAAATACCGAACAATTTGCTAAAAACATTAATTTCTCCACCCTCAACTGGGCACTTTTCTACAGGGAGGGGGCGCTTTTTTCGCCGATATTTTCGAAAGTCATCCCCCCTTTTCGATTGTCTAACCTTAATTTAAACCTACGTCACTTCCAGTTTGGCGGTGGTCGTAACAGCAAAGACATCAGGGTTTTTTTTGCCGTTGATTTTCTCCTCCCCGGTACGGGTTCGAGCTTGCCTTCCTTTCTTTTTCTTTTTGCTCAACACACACCTCCAGATACCCGGGCAACGCCGAGTATCCATGCTAGTATATATATATATATATATATATATATATATATATATATATATATATATATATATATATATATTGCGGGGTACAAAATTTTATTATGGCTATGTAAAGACATAATTTAAACTTGTTCGAAAACATTATTTATTTTAGATTGTGAAATTAAAAAATAAAAATGAATGCGTCAGCTGACCGGTTTCGAAGCTCGCTCAACAGAGCTAAAATCGAGCTTAATTACGTTTTAAAAAGAAAAGGGGGGGGACAATGAATCGGAGATGAAAAAGTAGGGGGGGATATATGTATAAAAAAAGGGGGGATCAATTATTAAATAGAAACTAGATTAAGTCCTAAGAGATTCTCTTTTTGTTTGAAAAGAGAAGGTCTCAGTCTTAATATATATAGTTTCTAGAATTTTAAGATGATAAAGAGAGTGCGACTTGCTAAGGATGGAAAAAAAGTCCGCACTAAAATTCGAAGCGCAAATACGATTATTTATAAGGTGCTCGCCTATAGATGAGCCATGGGTATTGTTCAAAACGTCCGAAGGTAGGTAGTTTCCATTTCGAATTTTGGATGGAACATCGTGGACGCCATCTTGAAAAAAAACAAACAAACACTTTTAGTATGTAAAAAAGTACATCGAAACCAGAGAAACTTTTTGTTACAGTTTTTGCGGGGTTAAACTGTACTTTGCCCTGACTAATATGCAATTTACCCCGTTTATCTTTATGCTTCCTCTATAGATCGTCACCCCCGCCCCGCATGTTATGTACCCGTTTTTTTCTTTATAGCTTCTAATCTATCGAAAGTCCCCAGTTAACTAAAATAAATTTTAACCTCCCTCCAAGATTATCAGGCACACCCCTCGTCCATCACACAATTTAATACACCTCCCTAGCTAAATGTTGTATTGAAATGTTTGCAGCTCAGCCCTATATCCCCTCTTCTGATGAGAAGCATTAGGCTTCGAAATGCCTAGTTATACAGCGCATATAACACAAACCCCAATTACTGTGTCATCTTATTGCATCCACAAATAAATCTATGTATACCAACATATGCAATTTGTTGAGCTTTATATTATCCCGATAAATCTCCTCTTATAGAATTGAATTTACACGCTTCTTCTAACCATCCAAGTTTATATTTATATATACATATATATATATATATATATATATATATATATATATATATATATATATATATATACGCTTGTATATAAAAGAAACTGTTGAGAGTGTTGTTTATTTATGTTTGTTTTCGTTAAAGATACACAAACACTAACCCATTTGTGTGGGAAGGAAAATTTTAAAAGGTTATTTTGCATGGCCTATAAGTGAGGTTGCGTTTGATGTGGTCTTTTGACTGATTGTCGCAGTGGGATGTGACGAAAAGTTCATAAACGAAGCCATAAGTGTTTCTCATTGGAATATAAACCCACACGTGAACCACGCTGAAAATCTCGTGAATTCTCGTGGAGACTTCATCCAATCGATATGAGCTTTTGTGGCCGGGCGCCATGTTGGATGCCGGAGTTGGTCTTGTCGTTTGCCACTTTTAAAGAAACTTTAAGCGACGCCATTGTTTTGTTGTTGTCGTGCGACAAAATGAAAATTTTTTTTCCTGTCACGGAAGAGCAAAACAGACCATTTTAGAAAAAAAATAAATAATATCGGATTTTTAAAAATGCCATTTTGAATAAAAAAAAAAGAAAAGAAAAGAAAAATTGTTTGCCTTAAAATATGAAGGAAAAAAATGAAAGAAAAATAGCTTACATGTTTATAACATTTTCAAACTTAAGCGTGACAGACCTACGAAAATGCTATTTCAAACAGACGACCGAAAACATAATTTTGAACTTAACATTAAAAAACAAAAACAACAAAAAAGAATTTTAAAATTAAGCCTGACAGACTAACGAAAAATGGTATCTGCAACTTAAGCCTGGCAGAGCAAGAAAAATATTTCAAACTTAAGCATCACAGAGGGATGAAAATGATATTGCAAACTCAATCATTACAAACTGAAGAATTGCCATTTCAAACTGAAGCTTGACAGACTGAAGGCACTGTTATTTTAAACTTAAGCGTTTCAGACTACCGAAATTTATTTTACAAACTGAATCATGACAGACAAACGAAAATGCTATTAAAAACAAAAGCGTGGAAGACCAATGAAAATACTATTTCAAACTAAAGTGTGAAAGACCAACGAAAATTCTATTTCAAACTTAAGCGTGACAGACTAATATAAATTCTATTTCCAACTTAAGCATAACAGACCAACAAAATTACTATTTCAAACGTAAGTGTGAGAGACCAACGAAAATTCTATAGTTAAATCCAAAAATTCAGTACTCAAAGTTATGACGGCGGAAATGGACTCGGTTTACCTAAATATGGAACTCACTAAACATAAAACGAAATACGAAACCATATGGAAAAACTTCTTGCTTTATCATGAAACAATAAAAAATGATAAACTTTTATTTTTTACATTCTATAAATATTTTTTATATTTAAAATATATTCATATCGAAATATTTTATTTCAAAAAAGTAATTATTTATGACAAAATTCATTTTAAGAGACCTTTTTTATACAAATGTTTTAAATAAGTGTTTTTTCTTTGTTTATAACACAAGTAGTGTGAATAATTTATGAAAAAATTCTGTGATAAAAACTTGTGAAAAACATAAACTTGTGAAATACATAAAACTTGTGAAAAACATAAACTTGTGAAAAACATAAAACTTGTGAAAAACATAAAACTTGTGAAAAACATAAACTTGTGAAAAACATAAACTTGTGAAATACATAAAACTTGTGAAAAACATAAAACTTGTGAAAAACATAAACTTGTGAAAAACATAAACTTGTGAAAAACATAAACTTGTGAAAAACATAAACTTGTGAAAAACATAAAACTTGTGAAAAACATAAACTTGTGAAAAACATAAACTTGTGAAAAACATAAAACTTGTGAAAAACATAAAACTTGTGAAAAACATAAACTTGTGAAAAACATAAACTTGTGAAATACATAAAACTTGTGAAAAACATAAAACTTGTGAAAAACATAAACTTGTGAAAAACATAAAACTTGTGAAAAACATAAACTTGTGAAAAACATAAAACTTGTGAAAAACATAAACTATTTCTAAAAGACACCATTTAAAGAAATGTAAATAATAAAAATTCTCATTTTTCTCAGTGAAAACACAAGTGTTAAAACAACAACAACAGCAACAACAACAGCAATGACAACAACAACTTCAACAACAACAACTTAAACAACAACAACTAAACAAAAACAACAACAACATCAACAACAACATCATCAACAACAACAACAACATCAACAACAGCAACAACAACAACATCATCATCATCAACAACATCAACAACAACATCAACAACAACATCAACAACAACATCATCAACAACAACAACATCAACAACAAGAACATCAACAACAAAAACAACAACAAAACAAAAACAACAACATCATCAACAACAAAAACAACATCAACAACAACAACAACAACAACAACAACTTCAACAACAACATCAACAACACAAACAACACAAAACAAATCAACAACAACATCAACAACAACATCAACAACAACATTAACAACAACAACAACAAAACAACAAAACAACAACAACAACAACTTCAACAACAACAACAACAACAACAACAACAACAACAACAACAACAACAACAACAACAACAACAACAACAACAACTTCAACAACAACATCAACAACAACAAAACAAAAACAACAACAACAACAACAACTTCAACAACAACATCAACAACAACAAAACAAAAACAACAACAACAACAACATCAAGAACAAAAACAAAAACAACAAAACAAAAACACTATTTACAGAAAAGTAAAAAAAATGAAAGTTTATTTCTTTTATTATTATTCCAGAAGCGTTGAAAGTAAAATAACTTTTTCAAATAAATTATTTCCATATGATTTCGTATTTCGTTTCATGTTTAGTAACTTCCGTTTCGTTCCATATTTAATTAAACCGATGTAGTACTTACCAACACAACAAACGCCCTCGTGTTTGTGCCTTGTATAGGCATGCGCGACAACAAAACTTGGGTTTTTATAAGCGGAAGTCTCGAGGTTGTCAGGAATCTACAGGCGCATGCGTAAGAGAAGGGATTGAGATAGTGCTATAAAGGAAGGTCGAGTGAGAAGGTTGTTGTTGTTGTCATTGGGCGTTACAGTGACGCGTGCGTTAGCAGGTGATTAAGAGGCGGTTTATTTTTGTGTGTCAAGTCGCGCACCTCGGTGAAGGTCATATAAATCGTTCACCTCGGTGAAGGTGAAGGTCATAAGTTATTTCGGCGGTGTTCTCATCGAGGCCCCCGACGAACATCTTGTTGACAGTCACCTTGTTTTCAGGGGCTTCCTCTCGGGGCATAGCACGCTTGGTGTCGACTTTCTTTCCATCAATATTGTGAGGCCGTTTCGCCTGGGAGGCATCCAGACTTTCGGGCTCCTTAAATGTGATGATGCCGAAGCCTTTGGATCGGGTAGTAGAAGGGTTCTTCATGATAACACAGTCGACGACTTCGCCCCATTGTTCGAAATGTGCCTTAAGGGTCTCTTCTGTGGTATCGAAACCTAAACCGCCAATGAAAAGTTTACAGAATTTTTCGTTATCACTGGAGAGACCCTTAAGGCACATTTCGAACAATGGGGCGAAGTCGTCGACTGTATTATCATGAAGAACCCTTCTACTACCCGATCCAAAGGCTTCGGCTTCATCGCATTTAAGGAGCCCGAAAGTCTGGATGCCACACATGCTCAACTTCCAATCGCCCCTTCTGCCATTGCTCAGGTGCAGGATCATCAAGCACTGTGAGGCATGCCAGTCTATCGATCCTGCACCTGAGCAATAGCAGAAGGGGCGATTGGAAGTTGAGCATGTGTGGCAACGATTAGCGATGGATATTACCCATTACAGTGGTAAGCCCTTTCTAACCCTTATCGACTGTGGACCCACTCGTTTTGCTGTGTGGCGGCAAATGACCAGGCAGAATGTTGTCCGCCAACTGCCATCTATCTTTTCTGAGTGAGGTGCGCCGGAAGAGATATTGACGGACAATGATGCTGCTTTTTGTAGCCACCAAGTTCGGCAGTTGTTGAATGAGTGGGGTGTCCGACTACGACTGCGATGTGCTCATGTGCCATCAGGGAATGGCATTGCTGAGAGGAGCCATCGCAGCATCAAGAGAATTGCTGCCAGAAAGCAATGCACCATTACGGAGGCCACGTATTGGTATAACATCACACCAAAGGATGGGAAGACACTAACAACAGCACCGGCCAATGCCATACACAAATACCGTGTTAGGATAAAAGGCATTGAAACTGTCCAACCAATCGACGAAGAGAGTCATAACAAATACAAGGTAGGGGATCCAGTTTGGGTTAGACCCCCTGGAAACCGGTGCACCACCAAGTTCAAGCGAGGACGAATATCTGGAATGGTCAGCCAGCAGTCGGTCCTTGTTGATGGAACCCCACGCCATGTGCGCGATCTTCGCCCGGCTAGTGAAGTACATCCCACAACTACAGAGAGCGATGAATCATCAGATGATGAGCTGCTAATGAGTGAGGTCACCGAGCAAGAGAGTGGTAGTTGTAGTTCGTCTGATCAGGCAGGATCAGAACCAGAACCAGAACCACACCCAGAACCAGAACCAGAACCAGAACCTGAATCCGAGAGTGTAAATACCACCCTTCGCAGAAGCCAACGAACTAAGAGGCCACCCCCGGAGTGCACTCTATGTGATCATCAGATCAGGAGGGAGTGTAGTACTTACCAACACAACAAACGCCCACGTGTTTGTGCCTTGTATAGGCATGCGCGACAACAAAACTTGGGTTTTTATAAGCGGAAGTCTCGAGGTTGTCAGGAATCTACAGGCGCATGCGCAAGAGAAGGGATTGAGATAGTGGTATAAAGGCAGGTCGAGTGAGAAGGTTGTTGTTGTTGTCATTGGGCGTTACAGTGACGTTACAGAGGCGGTTTATTTTTGTGTGTCAAGTCGCGCACCTCGGTGAAGGTCATATAAATCGTTCACCTCGGTGAAGGTGAAGGTCATAACCGAGTCCACTTCCGGCGACTTAACTTTTAAGTACAGAATTTTTGGACTTAATCAATTCTTATTAATTTATTTTTCGGACTGTTATCCTAATCTTCATGGTTGTTATTTGTTGTTGGCGCAGTGGATAAAATCGTTGAATCTCTACGATTCCAAGAGGGCATTGTCTGAAGATAGTGGTTTCAATCCTACCCAAAGTCGGCCACAACTATGGAAGGCAATAATTACTGAGGATACAGTAAAGAGAATCAGCATCCCTATTATCTAACATGTAAACGGGCGTATACGTTTTGTGTTTGTTTTGACGTGTCCTAAATGTGTTATTAAATGTCTATTAGTGGTTCTTCACTTTCTGAACCCATTGTTATGTTCCGTGGTCATCAAATGTTCATATGCGTGCGTGTGTGTGTCCTATGTGTATCTTCGACATACCTTTATCTTCTCTGCTCACTGAACCTGGTCCATCCTGACTTCATCTTGTTCTTGGAGGGGGCTGAAACCTTTTGGACGAAACACATTGACTTCAAGACGATGATTGGTTTTCAATTTAATTTTTATTTCACTTTCCAGGATGTCGCGCAGATGAAAATGGAAAGTGAGTTTCTTTGCTTGTGGTCTACATTGAGAGACACGTCACTTCCTCCCAAGAAGGGAGGAGAGACAACCGTAAAGTCCAACCGCCCTGCTTCAATTCCAAGTTCCAACTCCTCTGATCTCCAATTAACCTGATCCACGTAAGATGCACGTAGATCCGATCAGCTGATCAGACCTTTCGGTAAACTTGTCTATGATCTAGCTTTGTCATATTTTGACAGGTTTTATGAAAACATCATCATATCAATCTCTTGTTTACCTCTCCAGTAAGATAGATAGATAGATAGATAGATAGAGATGGACAGATGTCTAGATCGATAGATAGATAGATAGATCGATAGATAGATTATTCTGTTCTACCTATTTTGTAACGTTCCTATCCCGTCGCGGTTAATCACCTGGAGAAGGCCAGAGGAATAGTTGGCTGAAACGTCGGGAAAAACAACCATGAAGATGAGGATAACAGTCCGCAAAATAAATAAATAAATAAATAAATAAAAAATAAATAAATATTCATCTTAAAGGATTCTAATAATAAAAGAATTTAATCAATTTTATTTCAAACGTAAGTGTGACAGATCAACAAAAATACTATTCCAAAACTAAATCTAACAGACCGACGAGAATGCTATTTTAAAATTCAGTGTAACAGACCAACGAAACTGCTATTTCAACGTTAAGCATGGCAAACAAACAGTAAAACAAAAAAAGAAAAACGAAAAAATTAACAAACAAAAAACAAAAATAAAACAAAAAAAAATACATGCTTGAAAAAATAAAATTCAATCACTTTGTGACTTTTTTTAAAATATTTTTTTGGCCATGATTTTAAAAAATGTTTTTGGCCATGATTTTTTAAATTTTTTTGGCCATGATTTTTTAAATTTTTTTGGCCATGATTTTTTTATTTTTTTTTGGCCATGATTTTGTTATTTTTTTGGCCATGATTTTTTTATTTTTTTGGCCATGATTTTTTTATTTTCTTTATCGGCTTTTCAGCGATTAACACACGTGAAAATTACCAAAAGCTGTCACACTACTCTCTTGGCTCGACCCTGGTTTGACCTGTAATGACTTACTCTATTCAGGAATCGTTGAAGGATTGTTTCCGAAATAAAGATAAACATCTGGGGGGTTAAAGTCCGATGAATATGAAGTTCATCTAGGACTATACTCCCTACTTATGTGACGACCACCAAAGTATGCCGGCAGATCAAAGAATGGCGGCAAAGTACAATCTATTTGACATGTCGCGTATAGATTAGAGTTCTTGATTTCAGAAAGTATTGTGATTTTTATTAAACATTCGGGATGGCATTTGAGGAGTATTTTCTTTTCCCATTTTTTTTTTTGAACGGGGTAGAGAGGGCTTCACTATATTACAAATGAAAAACTTATTGTTACAGAATATCAGTGGGATAATAATAATAGACTACGAAAAAAATCTATCTCTTTCTGTCTGTCTGTCTGTCTCTCTCTGTCTCTCTCTCTCTATATATATTTATAGAGGGTGGTCGCTAGAAAAGCGGGAAATTTGAAGGTCAGCTTCGATCGTGAACAAAAGGCGTGATTGCTATTTTTTGATTGGTTCTTTTGTTGGTTTTCTAGGTTAAGACGCTGCAGTGAAGTGCATGGACGACATTTTGAGTATCTATGAGTATAATATAACATTTCTTCTTTGAAAACCTTTGTAAACATTATTCTTTGTAAAGATATATCGTTGATTGACAAATTTCCCCGCTTTTCTAGCGACCACCTTGTATATATATATATATATATATATATATATATATATATATATATATACAATTATTTTAATTTTACTATAATAATTAAATACCTACAGAAACTAGTGTTTCATCCTTTCGGGAATCTTCAGTGCAGGGTGTCACGATTAACACCAGTCGATAGATTCGAACTCAAACTCTGGCTCGATTAGCAAAGACCGTATCCAATCGGCTACCATTAACCGCGTGAAATAACGTTGAATTTAAACATTTTATTTTTAAATGTTTTTAACGTCAAATCATTATACGATGATCTATGCATATGAGCTAAATTGACCGACTTAATTCAACTGAAAGTGATCAAAGAAAAGAAACGAGTTTCTTAAAGGGCTGGTATATTTAATTTTTACTATAATAATTAAATACCTACACTATATATATATATATATATATATATATATATATATATATATATATATATATATATATATAGAGAGAGAGAGAGAGAGAGAGAGAGAGAGAGAGAATATCAGGAAAATACCGCATCACTGGAAGAATACTTAACATAATTAAATCCTTCTTAGATAAGAGAAAAATCCAGGTTGTCCTCGACGGTCGTACATCTAAACAATATGATATAAATGCGGGATTGACTTAAGGGTCTATCCTTGGATCTCTATTATTCCTAATATTCATAAATGACCTCCCTGACAAAATTGTCTGTGAGATGTGTATATATGCTGATGACACCACGCTCTGTAACAGATACGACAGGAAAACAAATGAACACATATCTAAGGAAATGGCAGAAACACTAGAGGATGACCTCCAATCTGTAGTGGAATAGGGACAAAAATGGATGGTCAAGTTCAATGCTGCCAAGACTAAACTTGTTTCCTTCAATAATTACAAGAAACCTTCTCTACCACGAATAGTAGAGATCCCTAAATGTAAGAGAGCCTTCTACTCCAGTAGTTTATTCCCCAGAACCGCTAGACTTTAGAATTCCCTTCCGGGTCCCTGCTTCCCCAACTGTACTGACATGCAGAAGTTCTAGTGTAACATGAACCGGCATCTTGTTGCCCACTCCCTACATATGTCCCTGATAATAGCCCCCCTACATCAAAGTGGCAACGTGCCTTGTTTAAATAAAACGACAATATATATATATATATATATATATATATATATATATACGTTTTATTTTTTATTACCGTATCTTTCTGTAGCTTCCTCAGACTCAAAAAAACCTATATCTAAAATTTCAAGTGTTTAGACCCAAAATTGGCGGAGGAGTTTGGTAGAGTTCTCAAAGGTCAAATCGTGTAACTTTGACCCCTTAACAGTCAAATTTCTGGCCGAAAACAGATTACAAAGGTTTTCAACATAAAGTGCTCAACAATAAGAACTGACTGAATTTTTATTCGTATTATTTGGATTCATCAGCAAGGACATGTGCTGCAGTGGTTAGAGTACTTAGAAAAATCAATTGTAAAAAGTGGTATTCTCCTGAAGGTTGAAGGTTCAATCCTCAGTGTGGGCGGGTGAAAAATTCAATTGCAAAATTACTTAGGACCTCTATCCAGTCATGGCTAACGGAACAATACATGCGACATACTGAAGTAATAAAGGGTCGAAATTCCATCCAAATTCCCAAGTTTCGACAGAAATGAATGGCTCTTGTCCTGGGGAGGCCTCATGTTTTGACAAGCTTCTGGGCTTGACCTTTACTTCTGATCTGAAATGGAACACGTACATCAAATCTGTTGCCAAGGCCGCTAGAAAAAATGGTAGGATCCTTCTATCGATCCAGTAGATATCTCACTGCTGATGCAATTCTCTATCTATATAAGAGCCAGGTACGTCCAAGGATGGAGTACTGTTGCCACATCTGGGCAGGAGCTGCTAGAAAGGACTTATCCTGCCTTGATAGAGTTCAAAATAGACTTCGTAGCCTTGTGGGGGATGTCCTTTTCTCTTTCCTGCAAACTCTTTCTCACAGAAGAGATGTTGCGAGTTTGTCTCTGCTTTATCGTTATTTTCATGGCAAGTGTTCGGCTGAGCTTCAATCTATGATCCCCACTCGCCAAACTTTCACGAGAAACACTCGTCTAGCTGAAAACACTATCAATGATCCCCCCGTCTTTATCTGTGCCTAAACCTAAACGTAAATTCCATGAACAAAGCCTCTTTCTTAGAACTGCACGCCTGTGGAATTGTCTTCCGTTTTCCTGCTTTCCAGTTGACTACAATATGATTGTCTTCAAGTCCAATGTAAACAAGTTCTTGATGAGCCGTTCCACCTGAGTTAAAAATTTACCGAATTTCCATTACTGACGATTACTATATTGTCCAATTGACTACTGTACACTCTTAACCCTTATCTTCCAGTGGTTTCTGGGCATTGATAAGTGGTGATGCCGATGTAAAAAAAAAAAACAAGAAACATTCCCGAGTTCGACAAGATACACCTGAAGAAAATCGGAGATTGCATCGACCGAAATGCTGTGAAAATCGCACTCAAGATGCGAACAGTATTCCGATGAATCCAAATAATACGAAAAAGAATTGTGTTGTTATAGGAGCAGACATACAAATATTCCCCCCCCCCAAAAAAAGAGTTAAAAACATATTTAATTTGAAAAGGAAACGCTAAATAAGTGGATAGTCCTTAATCAACCTACGTACACATTTATATCCAGTATGTATATTTACTTATATTTTACTATATGCATTTACTTACATATTACTTGCTTTATCCAGAATTTGCAGATACCGGCCATCCTCTCCCCTTAATTTTTTTTAGTGACTTTTAATAACTCCTGCGGATATTTTCTTAAGTAATAACCTGTACATTTCAGTTGACCTCTTTTTTCCCTATATTTTTGGCGCCGTTTAACGTCATCTTGTCTGGGTCATTTGGACATTTGCTTTTCTATTTTATATTTTATTCAGTCACCATTCAATCTTTTTTTTCTTCTTCACTCATTTTTTTCTCATCTTCTTCACTCATTTTTCTTAATTACACCTTGTCTCGGCAGCCAAGTTTAATGCATGCCTTATTTTTCTTTTAATAATATTATTGTAATTCTTTCCTCTTTTCCTTGTGCCTATTTGTGAATTATTCCACGGATTTCGGCCTTTTGGATTATTTTGGACCATCTTCCAATTACTCTATTTCCTTGGATTTTACTTGTGCGAATGGAAATTTAACTTTCTTGAGTTTACATTTTTGGATTTTACCGTCATTGGATACTTTACCTTTCACGAGACTATCCATTCACGTGAAATCACCTTTTTCTCCACAGTATTCCCTCTGCTTCACTTTTTGTCATCAAGTAAAGTAAATACTTTTGTATGCAAAATCCGATCCCGCATTTTGCTAATTCCTACCCTCTGATGAGAAGGAAAGTATTTCTTCAAAACTCCGCGTATTAAGGAATATCCACTTATTTAGTGTTTCCTTTTCAAATTAAATATGTTTTTAACTCTTTTTCAAAGTGTTTTTTAACATGTTTTATTAACTACTTGTTCTTATTATAAGCTCTATCTCCTATTTGGTTTTATCGAGCTTTTACATCTGTTTGAGATTATTTTATTAATATTAATTCTTTAATATTTATAATATACTTTAATTTTACCATCTTGGATACTTTTGGTAAATTTAATTGTAATTTTTATTATATACATATATATATATATATATATATATATATATATATATATATATGTATGTGTGTGTGTGTGTGTGTGTGTGTGTGTGTTAGTTCTGTGTATTTTTGGGGGGTGGCGAGGTTTTCTATATCTTTCTAAGATCAAAAAGATGTCTTCTCATCTCGGTTCTCATCGTCGCCATGTTTCATTTCGCTAAAGATTATCTTCGCAGCATTTCCATTTCTCGCTTTTCAACTTTTACATCTGGAGAGCAGCAGATCAATAATCGAAATATTTCAACAGCAAAACGAAAGATCACGAACAGATCTACAGAATGAATAAAATAAATTTGACGGTCTTCTTTCGCACACCTACATAATGACGTCCGTTGTTAGGATGCGTCCATTTAAGATATGCGTTTAACTTTGAAAGTATTTTTTGTTTTAATTACGCATGACAGACTAGAAAACTGAAAAAAACGCAGAGGTGAAGATTAAAAACGTTGAGGTGAAGAAAATCCTATTTCTACACTCAAGCTTGACAGACAAACGAAAATAAAATTTAAAACTTAAGCGTGACAAACCAACCAAAGCCACTAAGCTAAACCAAACCAAATTGCATGAATAAATAATTGAAAATAAGAACTTTTGAATGTTTGAAGATATAATCCCCCGCCCCAAATACTGGATTCGGTCTTAAATAATCCGAAAAGGGCTGATATGCCGTAAAACAAAACAACCAAACCAAACACCATGAATAAATATTTGAAGATATACAAGTACGTCCAAGGATGGAATACTGTTGCCATATCTGGGCAGGAGCTGCCAAAAACAGCCTATCATGCCTTGACAGAGTACAAAATAGACTTCGTGGTTTAGTGGGGGATGCCCTTTTCTCTACCCTGCAACCCCTCTCCCACAGAAGAGACGTTGCGAGCCTATCCTTGTTTTATCGTTATTTCCATGGCAGGTGCTCGTCTGAACTCCAATCCCTGGTCCCCTCTCGCCAATCTTTCACGAAAAACACCCGTCTAGCTGAATCCACTGTGAAAAATTTTCACCACTCTATATCTGTGCCTAAATCAAAACGCGGATTCCATGAACAAAGCTTCTTTCTTAGAACTGCACGCCTGTGGAACTCTGTTCCGTCTGCCTGCTTCCCTCCGGACTACAACTTGGATGTCTTCAAGTCCAATGTTAACAAATTCCTAATGAACCGCCCCTTAAGTAAACACTTCATCAAATCTCCACACTAACGTAATGTACTTGCAATAACCCTTATCCCTGAGTGGCTTCCGGGCCTTGATAAGTGGTGATCACTGTGTAAAAAATAAATAAATAAAATAAAGAACTTGAAGCCTAAAATAATACGAAAAAGATTAATATGCCATTAAACAATATAACAATTCGTCCATAATCCTGGCTCAATATTGTAGGAGCTTCTTAGATTTGTTTAGGACAGACAAACTTTACGCATTCTAGAGTACGATCACAGGTAAAAAAAAAAAAAAAAATGATGATGAAAATATGCTCAGCATCTTTAAAATTTCATCTTCTTTCAATTTATTAACGCTTTTTTCCATCTTAAGATCTTCATTTTCTTATAACAGCTGCTGGTCACGTGTTCAAATCGAAAGGCTTGTTTGTAAGTCAGCGCATGCGCATTAGGCTTTTATAATCACCGGGCGATCGCTGTTTTTTCATCAGTTTGTCGATCTATTGTTATTACTGAAACATTGTCAAAGATCGAACGTAGACAAGAGAAAATAAAGTCGATTGTATATTTGTATATGGTTCGATTATGATCAGATAGTATGATTGGTTTTGAAACATATTCAGTCGGTACATAGTCATGACATATATATATATATATATATAGTTTTTTTTAAATATAATTATCTACTGACACGTGTTTCGCTGGCTACGATTCATCAGAGTGGCTGTATCTAACAAGATTCGAAATCGGGACCCCGTGGTAAGAAGCGTAAGCCTCCACCACCAGGCTATCTCGCGAGACCGTTGAATATATCGCGATTTACGTAGATGTTATTTAATTGTTTTTGTTTTGCGATATGTTTTGAACGAAGTCAATTATTTATACTAAAGTGCATTTTTACCTAAATACGAGTTGGGGATAAATTTTCCCTGTGACCAATTTGGTGCCCCCTAAATGGGGAGCGGCATATGCATCGTTTTTAACACTGACACGTGTTTCGTCGTCTACGACTCATCAGAGTGGCTTCGAAATCGGGACCCCACGGTAAGACGTCGTAAACCTCTACCACACACACACACACACACACACACACACACACACACACACGCACACACATATATATATATAGGCTGAATCATGGGGGTAACGGATTATTTTAAGAAAAGCAATTCAAAATCAATAACTAAAACAAAATTTAACGTAAAAGATAAACAAATAACAACAAACTAGACGGGATCTTAAGCTGGTTTAAAGAGTTCCTTTCTCACCCATTATCCCTTACTCAAAAAGAGCAAGGGGCGTTCCAAAAACATTCGTTTCCCGTGACTCACCCTATATATATATATATATATATATATATATATATATATATATATATATATATATATATATATATATATATATATATATAAAGTTCCTTTAGAAAATCTATTTTAATAATTGTAACCACGTTCTTAATTGAACGGCTAGAATGAAATAATAATAAAGAAAATTAAAAAAAATACACACAGGCAACGCCTTTTAAACAATATGTATGCCGCTCCCCATGTGAGGGTACCAAGTTGGTTACAGGGGAAATTATTCCCAACTCGCATTTAGGTAAAAATGAACTTTCGTAAATAATTGAATTCATTCAAAACATATCGCAAAAACAAAATCAAATAACATCTAAATAAATCGCGATACATCACAACAGTCGTGTGAGATGGACGCGCGGATAACGGGTTTAGGCTCATTACCCCAGGATCCCGATTTCGAATCTCGCTAGATTCAGCCACTCTGATGAGTCGTAGACGACGAAACACGTGACAGTGGATAATTATATTTTAAAAACAATATGTATGCCGCTACCCATGTGGGAGTACCAAGTTGGTTAAAGGGGAAATTATTCCCAACTCGCATTTAGGTAAAAATGCACTTTCGTAAATAATTGAATTCATTGAAAACGTATCACAAAAACAAAAATAAATAACATATATATATATATATATATATATATATATATAAATCTAATTCTTGGTTACTTAGTTATTCACAAAACAATATTTCTACATTACCAATTTAATTGAAATTTTCTGACAGTCTATCCTAAGAGTCAATGAATGTTTTTATGTTATCAAAATAAATTAAAATTTCAAATTATAAAATTCATTAAAATATAAATATTTTTCGTAAGTCGATTCTGCGAGACTCTTCTCGGTTACTTCCGCTTCAAGGACTCTCGAATTACAAGATTTTAATCGATAAGTAAAAAAAAATCCCTATTTTTAAAATTTAAATTCATTTGTTTATTTTCCCAGCTTTTTGATTAAAAAAAAATTGCTCGCCAGAAGGTGTGTTTTGAGTTGAAACATTAAAGTCGAAGAACCTTAACAATATCATCTTTATTGAAAAAATCATTTTTTTAACAAATTGGCAGTACACGTTTTTTTTTTTTTTTTTTTTAAACAGTTGTTTCTATATAAGAAAATATGAATTTTTTATTATTAAAACTATAAATGTTTAGGTAAAAATACAGTTTTCTTTCGAAGAAAATTTACGCTACATATGCATTTTGGTAACATGCTGAAATAATACCTTATTTTTTCAGCCATTCTTGCCATGGAGATGGAGGATGTTTTGTAACTATTCTGTGCTTTCAACTAACAATTTATTTAAAAAAAAAAAAAAGATATCGTGAAATTATTAAAAAAAGATATTGTGAAAGTTGAATTTAACTTAAACCAACCCAACGCAGACGACGCGTTCAACATTGTAGCCGGAGCCTATTGGGCAATAAGATCCGATTAAGATTCGATTGTTTTGTTTTTGCTTTTTTTACCGTAAATTGTTAGGTTAAAGTTTTTTCTTGTTCAAGAAAACTTTTTTTAACAAAATTGAAAGTACACTTTTTTTTTTTTTTACAGAAGTTGTTTTTATATAAGAAAATATGAATACTTTTTCTTTATTAAAGAAATTGTTAAGTGAAATACAGGAAAGTTTCTTCCAAGAAAACCGTTATTTTTTCAGCCATTCTTATCATGGGGAGGGAATGGTATTTTGTAACTATTCTGTGCTTTCAACTAACAATTTATTAAAATAAGAAAAGGTAAATTTTCACATTAGGTCCACCTCCACAGTTTTTAACATGGGTAGTTTGGGGGTGTTTATTCTGAAAGTTGTTCTTAACATGGGGAGAATGGTGGTATTTATTCCAAAAGCCGTTTTTAACATGGGGAGGTATGGGGTGTTTATTCCGAAAGCCGTTCTTAATATGGGGAGGTTGGGAGTGTTTATTCATGGCCGCCAGTGAATTATAGTGCATAGTTCAGGTCTTTATATCTCGAAAACTACTTGCCTGTGCAAATTTTTAATGAGATTTTCTTATTCAGCATAGTCGAAAACATTTAAAAGCAGTCATTTTAAAGAAAATTGTGAAGGTAGCCCTAATGTAAAAAAAAAACAAAAAAAAAAACAACAAAAAAGATATCGTGAAATTTAAATTTAACTTGGAAAAATTATTTTTAAATAGTGCGGTACTAAAAATAAAACTAGACAGAAAAATATCCCTTTAGGGTTTGTACTTGCACAAAGAGTTGAAAAAGTGGTCAACAAAAACAAATATATAACAAGTAAATGTTTTCAAAGGCAAGATAAGTTACCTTTCTACCTAACTGGATAATTTTTAGTGTTTTTATTGGGTTTCTATTATTGTACACATAGATTCGAAAAAGTTGTCAAAAAACAAATGTATAACAAATAAATATTATCAAAGCAAGATATTTTTTTTTTTAGTGTTTTTTTTATTTAATATAAAATGTTCACCGCGTTTACGGCTATATTTGAAAATTACAAATGGCGGCAGACTCTGTGTTAAACACGGTAAGTTTAGGAAAATGAGTTAAAACTAAAAAAAAAAACATACAAAATACTGTTAAAAAACACCGAATATATGTCAGCCTATGTCACGGTAATATATATTGAGTGAGTTCCTCACAGTATATTGTATAGTTTTTTTTTAGTTTTAAGTCATTTTCCCAAACTTGACGTGTTCAACACAGTCTGCCGCCATTTGTATTTTTTAAATATAAAGATAAACACTGCATGTTTTCGAAGCGATTAAACATTTTACATTAAATAAAAACACTAAAAAATTATCCAGATAGGTAGAAACGTAACTTACCTTACCTTTGCTTTCATTTATTTGTTTTTGGATAACTTTCGAATCTGTGTATAGTAACTCCCCATCACCCAAATATATTATTGAAAACTTACATTTTTTAATACAAAAAACAAACAAAAAAAAAAAAAAACTCGATTTAGCGTTTCAACATTTTAGCAACGTTCGGCTTAATCCACTAATTGTTGGTCAAGCCCAAGCCATGATTGACGCAAACTCCCGAGGATCCGGATCCAATTCTGCAAAAGTACGATTTTTTTTTTCATTTTCGCCTTTTTTGTTTGCACTTTATGGAGTGGATTGTTGTACTAAAAATATATATGCATTTTCGCATTTCATCTTTTTATTAGATTTTCCCATTACACCAAATTGAGCCACAGCAACGCGTGGCAGGGTGTAGTAGTATATATATATACTACTAATATCTAATAAAATCTAATAAAAAGAGAAAATGCAGGTTTCTTATATTCTTAGTACAGCAATCCACTTGATTGAACACGACAGAGTTATTTATTTTGATATTTTTTCTATTTGCCGAGCGGTCTTTTTAATTTCGGCAGGCATATTATATAGAACGGCGCACAGAAGTTGTTAGTCGGCCATATTTCTCTGAAACGCTTTCTATCGGGCATGCGATTGTCGTCAGGAGCAATTGTTGTTGTTTTCTTTTCCTTTCTTTTCCGTTGAGGTTTAGTTTATTTATATATATTTTTTAATTGACTGTAAAAGGTGGGTGCAGGAGAGTTGGAGCGAATTGTTTTTATTTTATTATTTTTTTAATTTCGATTTTCCTATTTTATAGTTTACTAGCGAGGGGTACCCGGCGTTGCCCGGGTGTTTGTAGGGGTGTGTGGTGTTAAATAAAAAAGAAGCCGGGGGGGGGGGGGGTAGGATCGAAGCCGAACCCCTGAGGCGAAGTTTGAAAATAAAATCGGCCAGCCAGAAGTGAAAGATGTTTGAAAGTCGTCGAGCGTTACGACGACGACGATGACGATGTAAGCATTGTTATAAGCGAAGTAAGAAAAGGAAACAACGTTTTAATTAAGCGGGGAGGGGGGGGGTAAGACACACAAAAAAAAGGTAAAGTAAGGCAAACGAACGAACGTTACGTGAAAAATGGTTTAAATAATACAGGGTTCAATATTTAAATTTAAAAAATCGAAAAAAATAAACACATCTCACACCACGATTCGAACCCAAAACGCTTAGACAATGAACCAAGGCCGTAACTACCTGCGCTAAAGCGGTATATATAAAGTTTGTTCGGTTTATTAACTATTTAAAGTAAATCAGGTCACGACGTCATGACGTCATCTGACGCATGCGTTGTTGACCCTCCCCCCTGTCGAATCTGTCTAGACATCTCTCTCTCATTCTCTCTCTCTCTCTCTCTCTCTCTCTCTCTCTCTCTCTCTCTCTCTCTATCTCTCTCACTTCGTCTGCCTTACTCGGAAAATGGCGTCTGGCTGTTTTTATCTAAAAAAAAAACTTCGATCGTTAATATTTTTTGTAAGCGTATTTTTTTTTTTACTTCACTTTTTTTTAAAATTATTTTTCGTTTAACTATCGTATCTACCTATTTTGAATGTGGTAATAACTTTGGTAACGTTGCCATAGCGTAGAAGTTCATAGTTTAGCTTTAATTAACATGAAAAAAACAAAAAACAAACAAACAAAAAAAACAACTACAACAAAAAACTAAATCAATAAATAATAAAATAGGAAAATGCGGAACAAAAAATAAATTAAAATAAAAATAATTCGCCCCATCTCCCCTGTCACCCACCTTTACAGCTAATTAAAAAAAATCTATTATATATATATAAAAGTGAACGTGTCTGTGTGCGTCTATGTGCGTCCGTGTACATTTTCCTACGTAATAACTCTGTCAATTTTCAGTCTACAGACTCGAAATTTGATATACAGGCTACTGAGATTTGGGAAAATCTTTGTAATCAGTTTTCGGCCAGAAATTTGGCTGTTAATGGGTTAAAGTTCAACGATTTGACCTTTGAGAACTCTGCCAAATTCCTCCGCCAATTTTGGGTCTAAACACTTGAAATTTTAGATATAGGCTTCTTGGACATGGATCTAACTTAATAACTTAATTTAAGCCCAAAACAATAAATGTTAAGGGGTCATAATAGGGGTCAAATTTAAAAAAATTAAACGCTTTTATTTATTTATTTTTTGCTCAACGTACACCTTCAAAAACCCGGGCAACGCCGGGCTGAAATGCTAGTTATAAATAAACCAAGCCTCAAAGGAAAAGAAAACAACAACAACTCTGTCGTGTTTGATCAAACGTGTCTAAATAACGACTTGCTGCTAATATATATTAGTCCATTACTTTTGAATAAAAAACCCGAGTATATATATATATATATATATATATATATATATATATATATATATATATATATATATATATATATATATATATATATATTTCAGAGGAAACATAATTTAATTTAAATACCAAAAAACAAGAAATGGGCAGGTGAAATTATTAAAATTACCTTAAGGCCTTATCGTATGACCCTCTAAGAGGAAACGTCAGAATGATAAATTAAAAACTAAGAAAACGAATGAGGGAAGAAGGGAATTTTGGTTTCAGTTGGAAGAACAGTGGGGAAAAAAAAAAAAAAAAAATATCTCACTGTTCAGGTGGTTTTAAATCAATGAATATCTCCAACTGGTGTTTCAGAATCTTTTGTCTACACAGGCAAAAGATTCTGAAACACCAGTTGGAGATATTCATTGATTTAAAACCACCTGAACAGTGAGATATTTTTTTTTTTTTTTTTTTCCCCACTGTTCTTCCAACTGAAACCAAAATTCCCTTCTTCCCTCATTCGTTTTCTTAGTTTTTAATTTATCATTCTGACGTTTCCTCTTAGAGGGTCATACGATAAGGCCTTAAGGTAATTTTAATAATTTCACCTGCCCATTTCTTGTTTTTTGGTATTTAAATTAAATTATGTTTCCTCTGAAATTTCTCCTTCCATTTTGCTGTACCAAAAATTTACTTACATATATATATATATATATATATATATATATATATATATATATATATATATATATATATATATATATAAGAACAAGTAGTTAATAAAACATGTTGAAAAACACTCTGGAAAAGAGTTAAAAACATATTTAATTTTAAAAAGGAAGCACTAAATAAGTGGATAGTCCTTAATCCACGGAGTTTCGAAGAAATACTTCCCTTCTCATCAGAGAGTAGGAATTAGCAAAATGCGGGATCGGATTTTGCTTGCAAAAGTATTTACTAAAGCTGCAAGTAAGTCAAAGATCTTACTTGATAACAAAAAGTAACAGAGGGAATAGGGTGAATAAAAAGTGATTTCACGTGAATGGACAGTCTGGTGATGGGTAAAATATCCAATGACGGTAAAATCCAAAGATGCCGAATCCAAGTTAAACAAACTAGTGTTTCCTTTTTAAAATTAAATATGTTTTTAACTCTTTTCACAAGTGTTTTTAACATGTTTTATTAATTACTTGTTCTTATAAGCTCTATCTCCTATTTGGTTTTATCGAGCTTTTATATCTGGCTGAGATTATTTTATAAATATTTATTCTTTAATATTTATAATTTACTTTAGTTTTACTATCTGGGATCATTTTGGTAAATTAAATTGTAATTCTTACTTTATATATATATATATATATATATATATATATATATATATATATATATATATATATATAAAGTAAGAATTACAATATATATATATATATACATATGCATATATATATATACATATATATATATATATATATATATATATATATATATAATGAAAATTACAATTGAATTTACCAAAATGATCCAAGATGGTAAAATTAAAGTAAATTATAAATATTAAAGAATTAATATTTATAAAATTATCTCAACCAGATGTAAAAGCTCGATAAAACCAAATAGAAAATAGAGCTTATAATATGAGCAAACAGTTAATAAAACATGTTAAAAAACACTTTGAAATGAGTTAAAAACATATTTAATCTGAAAAGGAAACACTAGATAAATGGATAGTCCTTAATCCGCGGAGTTTCGAAGAAATACTCTCCTTCTCATCAGAGGGTAGGAATTAGCAAAATGCGGGATCGGATTTTGCATGCAGAAGTATTTGATGAAACAACAAGTAAATCAAAGATCTTACTTGAAAACAAAATAAGTTTAGCAGAGGGAATATAGTGAAGAAAAAGGTGATTTCACATGAATGGATAGTGTTAACTATTGGCTCATATATATATATATATATATATATATATATATATATATATATATATATATATATATATATATGTATATTATATTTTCACACCAAACAAGGCAGAGTACCACTTTGATGTATGGGGATATATATTTTTTTTTACATGGAGTTCACCACTTATCCAGGCCCAATGGCCACTCGGGGATAAGGGTTATTGTGTGTACAGTAATCAATGGGATAGTGCAGCAATAGTATTGGAGAATTGGTAAGGTGTAATTACATCAGTTCATCAGGAATTTGTTTGCGTTTGACTTGAAGACATCCAGGTTGAAGTCAGGAGAGAAACAGGAAAGCGGAACAGCGTTCCATAGGCGTGCAGTTCTAAGAAAGAAGCTTTGTTCATGGTATCTACGTTTTGATTTAGGCACAGATAGGAGTGGGGAAAAATTATTGATTGTGGTTTCAGCTAGTCGGGTGTTTTTTTGAAAAAAATTGGCGAGGGAGGACCAGAGAATGGAGCTCAGACGAGCACTTGCCATGGAAATAACGATAGAACAACGACAGGCTCGCAACGTCTTTTCTGTGGGAAAGAGGTTGCAGGGTAGAGAAAAAGGCATCCCCCACCAAGCCACGAAGTCTATTTTATACTCTGTCAAGGCAGGATAGGCTGTCTTTACCAGCTCCCGCCCAGATGTGGCAGCAGTACTCCATCTTTGGGCGTACTTGGCTCTTATATAGATAGAGAATTGCATCATTAGTGAGATATCTTCTGGAGCGGTAGAAGGATCCCACCATTTTTCCCAGCGACCTTGGCAACAGACTTGATGTATGTGTTCCATTTAAGATCAGGTGTAAAGGTCAAACCCAGAAGCTTATCGAAACATGGGGCCTCCCCTAGACGAGAGCCATCCATTTCAATTGATGCCAGATGGGGATCAGAGCGTTTATGATGTAGAGATAGGAGCTTGGTCTTAGATGCATTAAAGGTAACTAGCCACTTCTTTCCCCACTGCACCACGTGCTCAAGATCAGAGGAGAGAGAATCAGAGAGAACATCATCATTTACGGCCTTTGATGTATTACCATAGAGTGTCGTGTCATGAGCATAGATGTCAACGAAAGATTTTAGTATGTGTTTTGGGAGATCATTGATGTAGATCAGAAAGAGAGTTTGGCCCAGTATGGACCCCTGAGGGACTCCAGCATTAATACTGAGGGCCTCTGATTTCTGCCCATCAACCACTACTCTTATGAGCTTATCAGAGAGAAATGATTTAATGATCGAGAAAACATTTCCAGTTATACCGTAGCTGGAAATCTTGTGTAGTAGGCCTTTATGCCAAACCTTATCAAAGGCCTTTGATATGTCGAGAGCAATTGCCCTAGAAATGAAGCCTTTGTCGAGAGATTCGCTAATCCTATGAGATATAACTGTTCGCACATCTGCTGTAGATCTAGCAGAAGGGAAACCATATTGCGTGTCGTTAAGAAGATTATTTCTGTTGAGGTGGTTGACTACTTCTCTATTTATTGTGGATTCCAACAGCTTACTCATGACACACAGGAGACTCATTGGTTTGTACTGAGAGGGGGATGACTTATCACCTGAATTCTTAAATACAGGGCATACTGATGAGGTTTTCCAGGGTGTTGAGAAAAACTTCTCCTTAAGACAACGCTTAAACAGTTTCGTAAATATGGGGGCAAGTTCTGGTTGTAATTTTTTTAACACTATAATTGGAATACCGTCAGGACCAGTTGCTTTACTGGAGTCAAGGTTCTTGATTAGGGGCATAAGTTGAAGGGGTTCTATGTAGGGAATTGAGCAGCAAGATGTCTGTTCACATTACACTAACTTCTGCCTATCAGTACAGTTGGGGAAGCAGGAACCCGGAAGGGAATTCCAAAGTTTAGCAATTCTAGGGAAGAAACTAGAATGGAAGGACTTTTTGGCATCTTGAGATCTCTACTGTGAAGGGGTGGTATTTTGCTGCTTGTTGGGTTTGTCGAGGGTATTTAAGTCGAGGGGCACAATGACTTGTAGTTCGTCGGAGCATCTACCATTAAAATACTTTTAAAACAAGCAAAAAGATGCAATATTTCGTCAATGGGACAGAGGTTGAAGCTTAGATGACAGTTCAGGACCTATCAGGTTGGTGACTGTTTTGAATCCTGTCCAGGAGCGAGATACTAGTAGCAGATGCACCAGCTCAAATGTGACAACAATACTCCATACATGGGCGAATGGTGGCTCTGTAGAGATACAGGATACTTCCAGGCGTAAGTAACTTTCTAGCATGGTAGAGGGAGCCCACCTTCTTTTCAGCAGCCCTGAAAATGCTCTCGATGTATCTGTTCCAACTCATGTTACCTGTGAACGATAAGCTGAGGAGTTTGAACGAAGTACTTTCAGGTAATGTATCTTTAGCCATTTAGGCTATTGGTGGTTGAGAAGGTTTCTTGGAATTATTAAACGAAATGTTTACAACATTCATCGTTACCTTTTTTTTTTTTTTTTAGTTTTTTATAGACTAAAAGGGATGCCCGGCGTTGCCCGGAGCCGTAAAAATGCCCAGGTCGTCTAGAAGGTTCTAAAATTTAAAAGCTGCACATTAAGAAGGTCGGAGGTTACATCGGCCAAAACCCTGTGAATATAACCACTAAAATAAATATTATAGTCCGAATACGCTAATAAACTGAAATGTCTTTGTGTTTCTTGTTCATTTATTTCTACTCGTATTTGTATTAGGTTGCTTGCCTCAAAACAAACGGCGCGTTTACCCAGTAAAAGATGACCCACATATCACGTGCGTGACCCTTTCCGATGTATGACCCTTGGTGTCAAATTCCGTTCAAGAAAACAAACAACAACAAAAAAAACATTAAAAAAAAACAAAGAAAAAATTCTCAATTAATTAAAAACTTTTCCAATGAAAGTTTTAATTGATTTTATTTTTTCCTTAAATAAAAATTAAAAAAAAAAAGTTTGTTTTTTTATTAAGACGGAAATTAATGATAAAACGCCAAGTCGAATGAATTCTTCCCATTGTTTTGCCGCTCTGTACTTCAGACAACCGGTTTGTCTATCACGTTTAAATTTTAAATAGAATTTTCGTTGGTCTATCTCGATTAAGTTTTAAATATCAATTTCGCTGGTCTGTCATATTTGAGTTTGAAATAACATTTTTCGTTAGTCTCTTACGCTCAGGTTTTAAATATCATATTTGTTTGTCTGACACATTGAAGTTTGAAGTATCATTTTCGTTGATCTGCAAGGTTTAAGTTTGAGATAGAATTTCAGCTGGTCTGTCACACTTAAGTTTGAAATACTATTTTCGTGGATTTATCAGGCTTAATTTTAAAACAGAATTTGCCGTTGGTCTGTCACAGTTACGGTTGAATAGTATTTTCGCTGATCTGTCACGGTTACGTTTTAAATAGCATTTTTGCTGGTCTGTCGCGGTTACGCTTTAAATAGCATTTTTGCTGTCTGTCGCGGTTACGTTTTAAATAGCATTTTTGCTGGTCTGTCGCGGTTACGTTTTAAATAGCATTTTTGCTGGTCTGGCACGGTTACGTTTTAAATAGCATTTTCGCTGTCTAGTACAGTTACATTTTAAATAGCATTTTCGTCGGTCTGTCACGGTTACATTTGAAATAGCATTTTCGCTGGTCTGGCACGGTTACATTTGAAATACCATTTTTGCTGGTCTGGCATGATTACATTTTAAATAGCATTTTCGTCGGTCTGTCACGGTTACATTTGAAATAGCATTTTCGCTGGTCTGGCACAGTTACATTTGAAATAGCATTTTTTGCTGGTTTAGCACGATTGCGTTTGAAATAGCGTTGTCGCTGGTCTACTCAGTTACTTTTAAAATCGCATTTTTGTTGATCTGGCAGGCTTAAGTTTGAAATACTATTTTCGCAGATCTATCAGGCTTGCCTAATGTTGAAAAAGCGTTTGTCATTGGTCTGTCATGGTTAAGTTTTACATAGCATTTTCGTTGGGGTGTCGTCATTTGTTTTCCTAGTTTTGCATATGAATTACAAAATATCTGATATTTCCCAAAAACCTATGGCCTTGATGAAAGGGAGACTAAAATTTGTTTCTTTTGGAAATAGGGTATGATTATGAATATCTCCGGTATCAAATAATCTTTATACAATGTGAAATTTACTTTATGTATGAAAACCAAAGAAAGGAGATATAACATATGAGAAATATTTGGAATCAAGTCTCCCCTTGCTGTTATTTCAGATCATTTGAAACCATAGCAGCAAGTTTTAGTCTCCCCTCCATCAAGGCCAGAGGTTTTGGGGAAATATATAGATATGTCTATACTGGTATCCAAATTGAATATTGAAATGCTAATATCTTTGATTCTCTGGGACGAAACTACATGAAATTCTGCAGGCTTTTTGTAGATTATAATATTGTTCTATGATTAAAGTTTTATGAGAATTGGTAAAAAAAGAACCTATATTTTCAAACCAATAAAATCTGCCCAAATCTGCCTGCATTTGTATATATAGTGTCTTGGCAGTTAGCTGGTTTGGGATAAATTTTGCTTAAAGTTGTTTTTACTTGGTTGTCTCCCCTGTGGCCTTGCCAGGCCAGTAATATAGAGATAAAACATATGAGAAATATAGTCTCCCTTTGCTGTTATTTTAGATCCTTTGAAACTATTGCTGCTAACCCGCCCAATCATCTCTGGCATTAGCAGTGCCACCCATAAGATAGCACGAGCTATCGCGGAACTCCTAACGCCATTATTGGTCACATTCAGCAACTCCCATACAAAAAAACTATGGCGATCTTCTTAATAAAATAAAAAAAAACAACTTTAATATGAAGAATAAAACTATGAATAGTCTCGATAGTGAATCTCTATACACTAGTATCAATACCCAGAAATGCCTCAACCTTCTTTCAAAACACTTGAACAAAATAAAAATTAAATTACCTCTGTCAGTAAATAAATATATATATAAATGATATAATTAAAATTATATATATATATATATATATATATATATATATATATATATATATATATATATTAGTGATGGGGCGATTCCAATAATTTTCCCGATTCCGATACAATTACCGATTCCGATTCCGATTCTTTATAAATCTCTAATTATTTAACTATAAGATTGTTATTTTCCCCGATTTTCGTAAAAATACATATTAAATATGCAAATATTTTACTAAACGTCCAAATACACTTGTGGGGGATGATCTATCGATTTTAGCTTTATTGGTATTTTAAAATCAATAAACGTTTATTATTTTATCATTATTACCAGCAATGGAAGAGTTTACTTTAAAGAAAATCAAATAAAAACGACAATTAAGGGAATCTTTTGGAATCGGAAAATAGGCATCAATTCTTCCGATTCCGAATAATCATCCCAACACTAATATATATATATATATATATATATATATATATATATATATATATATATATATATACACACACACACACACACATATATATATATATATATATATATATATATATTGTTTTTAAAATATGATTATCCACTAATACGTGTTTCGGTGTCTACGACTCACCAGAGTTGCTGAATCTAGCGAGATCCGAAATCGGGACCCCATGGTAAGGATCCTAAGCTCTTACCGCTCGTCCTTCTCGCACGACTGCTGTGATGTATCGCGATTTACTTAGATGTTATTTGTTTTTGCTTTTGTTTTTGCGGTACGTTTTAAATGAATTCAATTTTTTACGAAAGTGCATTTTTACCTAAATGCGAGTTGGGAATAATTTTCCTTTAACCAATTTGGTACCCCTATTTGGGGAGCGGCATATATATTGTTTTTAAAATATAATATAATATAATATAATATAATATAATAATATACATACATATATATATATATATATATATATATATATATATATATATATATATATATATATATATATATTATAGTTATTTATTTATAGTTATGTCTCGGAAGTAGAGTGAAAAGCACATCTTATTTTTCTTTTATTAATATTATTTTTTTCCTTGTACACATCTTTGTGAATTATTCCATGGATTTCTGCCTTTGGATTATTATGGACCATCTTCTTCCAATTACGGGATTTCCTTGGATTTTACTTGTACAAATGGAAATTCTTTTAACTTTCTTGAAGTTTTACATTTGGATTTTACCGTTACTGGATTTTTTATCTTCCACCAGACTATCCATTCATGTGTAATCACCTTTTTCTTTACCATATTCCCTCTGCTTCACTTTTTTCGTTTTAAAGTAAGATCTTTGACTTACTTGTTGTTTCATCAAATACTTCTGCATGCAAAATCCGATCCCGCATTTTGCTAATTCCTACCCTCTGATGAGAAGGAGAGTATTTCTTCGAAACTCCGCGGATTAAGGACTATCCATTTATCTAGTGTTTCCTTTTCAGATTAAATATTTTTTTAACTCATTTCAAAGTGTTTTTTTTAACATATTTTATTAACTGTTTGCTCATATATATATATATATATATATATATATATATATATATACTCGGGTTTTTTTATTCAAAAGTAATGGACTAATGAATTCAACGAGGTTGTTAGATAGTGCTCAATAAAAAGAGCTGATAATACTTGTTTATTGTTATATAAACATGCTCACATCCGCTGCTACAAATAGCCACTTGTTTCAATCAAACAACAGATATCATCAGGCAGCGACTTGACTATTCAAAAGTTCAATGAATAACCTTCATTGAATTTTTGAATAGTCAAATCGCTCCTGATGATATCTGTTGTTTGATTGAAACAAGTGGCTATTTGTAGCAGCGGGATGTGAGCATGTTTATATAACAATAAACAAGTATATATATATATATATATATATATATATATATATATATATATATATATATAAACAATTAAAACAAAAATTATAGCTGTCTATATCTTATAATCGGATACGTTAATAAATAGAGAAATGATAAAAGCATTCATATATTGTTCGTTGCGTAAGCATGAAATTCCATAGGTATTAAAAATTTATTGATATCTATTGAAAAATGATTACAGTTATAAGCCACTTTAAATAATTTCAAGTTTGTGAATTAAGAACAAAGTCGTGAATTGGCTGCGTGCAACATTCACAAACTTCTCGTTTGTTCGAATTCTGCTGGTTGACATTTTTTGTTACGTCATTGGTTCGGGCTGAACGATTGCTGTTGCGGTCGTCATTGCTGCTGTAAAATTGAATGTTAAAAAGAAAGCGAAAGGTATTTTTTTAGGATAAAAATATTTATATTAGAAATCAAAAGGATTGTTAGTTTTCATAATGAACACAAACATGAATGCTAGCTAGATAAACAAGTATACATGGCAGACAGTCGATAGTTACGAGTGATACGTGTTAATTACGTCATTAGAAAGGGGGTTGGTTTGTATATGTAGGATTTAGTCACATAGTTGTTAAAGCTCGAAGGAGACGGACAGGGAGTCGAGCCGACCGGTTGTAATGGTTCGAAGTACCTGGGAGAGCGAGGGATCCAACGCCTATCAAATGGAAGACACGGAGGACCAGCGAGCAGCTTTCAAATGGGGAAACTTCCGTAAATAAAGTTGCTGAAAAGACCACCCGAGATTTTTTCATTCATTGGGATGAATCTTTTTTGTAGCTTTACGTCCAGCAAAACTAAAGATAAACCAGCTAGGTTTATTTCATGCTAGGTTTACTTATGGTGTCTTTTAAATTTAATAAAAACCCTTCACAATATTTGCTGACGAGGAAAACTTGTTTATTAAAAAACTATATGTAATAATTATTGTCCGTAACTTGATGTCTACCACAATAAAAACACTGTTTTCCGAAACGATCGTACAAATAATTAATTTTGTTGTTGTTTCTTCTCATGAAACGGATTTTCAATTTAATTATAATTTGATTTTTAAATTATTAATCATATTACTAAATATATATATATGTATATATATAATGTAGAGATAGATAGATAGATAGATAGAGAGAGAGATTCATGATGTATAAATATTTGTGCGTGTTTCACAACACATACATACGTGAAAAATAAAAACAGTAAATAAAACGATACAAATAGGAAGCAATAATATTAATAAAATTCTAAATGTTTATTTATTTATGTGTTTGTGTATATATACCAATAAAACTTTTATGTGTTTGTGTATATATACCAATAAAACTTTTATGTGTTTGTGTATATATACCAATAAAACTTTTATGTGTTTGTGTATATATACCAATAAAACTTTTATGTGTTTGTGTATATATACCAATAAAACTTTTATGTGTTTGTGTATATATACCAATAAAACTTTCGAATGAATGCACCGAATTGAAAAATTCTTTTTTACCCTGAAAGGTGTGAGTTGTCCCTATCTATATATGGTTCGTAACGAACAACACCGAATCACACAAAACAAGGTCGGTAGCCATTAGTCGCGTGCATATTATATATATTTTTCTTTTTTCTTTTCTCAACATATATCCTTAATAAAAACGTCTACAAAATTATCATATTATCCAAAATGTAAATACTGCATTAATTGCACTTTTCCCCCCCTTCCCCCCGTCTATATCGACCCCCCTACTTTCCACCTTCTTACTATCATCAATAATCAATTTTAATCCGCATTAAATGTTTTCCCCCTCCTCCTCTCCCCCCAGGTATATGTCGAACCCCCCCTTCATACCCTTCCCCCCAGCATCCGCATCCATCTCGAATTATATAATTATATGTTTTAATTTTATGCAGATATCAATAACACCTCCAAAGGATCTAAAATCCGGCGTCCTCATAAAAAATACGTTGCCATGGTGACAATATTTACCAACTGCTACGGTGCTACTGATCACTTACTCCTACTCTCTCTTACAAAACAACAGATACCATGACGCAAAAAAACTCTACTCCCACTACTCCCCCTAAGTATTTTTTAAAACTTTAACGTCTACTTTTCTTTCTTTCTTTCTTTTTTCTTTTTTTAAATGTATCTAATAGAAGCTCTTTAGCGTCTTTTCACAACTGAAATTCTACTATAAAACCTCCTCACACTACCACACGACCTCCCTCTCTATTTAATACCCCCCAATAACTTTCTATCCATTTCTGTAAGTTTAAACTTCAGTCCACCTATAAATTCCGATGAAATTGGTACTCTACCTCATCTCCTGGTGTGAAAATCCAATGGAAACAGTAATGTAAATTTATTATGGGCTCAATAAAAAATTAAAAAATTATATACCGCTCTATTAACATATCGAGCACTTTTATCGTTTTTTTTACCTTATTTCCCTTGAAAAGAAATATATATATATATATATATACATATATATATATATATATATATATATATATATATATATATATATATATATATATATATAAATAGACAGTGATAAAATAAAATACAGTAAATAAGTAAAATAAAATAATAAAATGAAATGAAATCACGAATGGATTTTTTAATATATATATATATATATATATATATATATACATATATATACATATATATATGTGTGTGTATATATATATATAAATATATATATATATATATATATATATATATATATATATATATATATACTAAATGAGTTTGTTCATGGTACAAAATTTACAAATAGCGGGGAAAAAATTCTTTTAAACCCTAGACGTCTTTCGCCATCCTCATCAGGGGCCAAAGATGGAATTTTCAAACTTTGAAAAAAAAATATGGGGGAGGAATAAAATTTAATAATGAACATGGGAAGGATTAATTTACAATTATAATAAATTATATGTACAGGAAAAGGTGGGGGGAAAGGATAAAATAAAATGAATTAACGTGTATATATATATATATATATATATATATATATATATATAATGAATATTATTAAACCAAGACCGATAGCCATTAGTCGCGTGCTCACGTGTAATGAATGAATGCGTGAATGTAGGATTGACATGAAATTCTTAAAGATAAACTAAAATGACCGAAAAATGGGCTGAAATGACTTAAATAAAAAGTAAATGACTTAGAATGACTTTAATGAACTTAAGGATGAATTGAATGACCTTCAGAATGACTTGAATGCTTAAAAAATAACTGGAATCCTTCAAAAACAACTTGAATGATTTGGAGAATGACTTGAATGACTTTGAGACTGACTGATTGTAAAGTGGATGATCATTTTACATTAAATTAATACAGAAAAGTGATCCTCCACTTTATATTACAATAAATACAGCATGTAGTAAGAAAGATACTACACTTTGATCTTGGCCGAAAGGCCAAGAAAAGCTTAAAAAGCTAAGAACAGCATCTATCAACAACAGACCTTTGATCTTAACCAATAAGGCCAAGCACAAAAGTGTTACGGACCGACCGACCGACCGACGGAGTGACTTATAGAGTCGCTTGCACGCGACTAATAAGGGGTTTTGGGCTGTTTCGGGCAATTGTCGAAAAAGTTACCTGCCCATGTCAACGGAATTTAGCACTGTCTGTATACAGTCGCGGTAACATCTTTCGACCTGCGGACAGGACTTGTGGCGCAATGGATAACACATCTGACTACGGATCAGAAGATTCCGGGTTCAAGTACTGGCAAGTTCGTAATAATTTTAACCATCATTTTATCCAACGTTTATTCATTATCCTTACCCTTAGTTAGAGTATTTTTGTTTTTTCAGTGATTTTGGTTTGTGCATATGGAAATTTCCCATACTCCACGTTCACAAGGTAAGCGTTGATGGTAAGACCATGTTGAGTGTACTTGATGTTGAGTGTATTCGATTTTGACTCAGCGTTGTGTGTGCCGACGTGGCACAACCGCTAGTAAACAATAAAATAAGAAAATAAACAAAAATCATGATTATAAAAAAATATAAAATGCGAAAGTCAAGTATCATGGTTTAATTGTGCTCTAAGCACAAACATTATTTCAAATGTGCCCCTGTCGTATAAAAAACATCTACGGTTGATTTTATAGTCTGGGCCTTTCTGATTGTGCGGTGATAAAACTTCTCAAATGCACCTGTAATGTTAGGTTGTATAAAAGTGCTAACTTTGATTAAAAAAATTAGACTTTCTTTCTTTAATTGAACTGTTCCGATTAGCATTCTGATACAATACCGACGTAAGAACACTCTCAGACGCATTAAGTACCTCCGCAAGAAATTTTAAAAAAATAGGCCAGGCCGTTTCGGAGTACATAAGGAACGAATTTACACGCAAACACACACAGTTTAATTTATATAATAGTACATTATATATATATATATATATATATATATATATATATGCACACACACACACACACAGACACACACACACACACACATATATATATATATATATATATATATATATATATATATATATATATCGATGTCGGTTATAGACATCGAGATTTGAACGATTAGAGCATTCAAATAAATTTCTAATGAGAATTAGATTTTAAGGAAATTTAAAGACGACATGGAAATTCTCCTTCGATTCTTCCTGGAAGTAACTAGAGGAAATTCCTCCGAAATAAAGACGAAACGTTGATGCACACATAACTCGGTTTGTTCTTTTTTATTTCTCTATTTCGTCGGAATACTATTTCCATTATTCTCATCATATATATATATATATATATATATATATATATATATATATATATATATATATATATATATATATAGTATTTTATAAAATATATATGGCGATTAAGCTACACTGAATATTCCGCGTTTCATCCACTCTAGGACTCCCCAGGCTTATGCACGAATTCTGTGGTTGTTTTTATATGCTCCTCTTCTATTGAGATTTTAGTTAGCCAATCAGCTTTCTAGTATCCACCGCGCCCTTCCTATTAGCCAATGGGCATGCATTTTATCGGACAAAGGATTTGTTTTAAAACTAGGTTAGTGTTTTAAAAAAAAATTTTTTGTTGTTGTTAGTTTATATATAAATATATATATGTGTACATACATATATGCACACATACATATATGCACACATACATACATATATATATATATATATACATACATACATACATACATACATACATATATGTGTGATCGTTTATGTATATTCATGTTTATTTAATTTATTTATTTGTTTATTTTCTGTTGTTTTTGTTAGTTTTAAAACTATTTTGTATCGCTATCCTAGAGTAAATTAAGTAGTTCTATATATATATATATATATATATATATATATATATATATATATATATATATATATATATTAGTGTTGGGGCGGTCAATCGGAATTGGGAATTGGAAAAATGAGAACATTTTGGGATATCGGGTTCGGTATCGTTATTAGAATCGGTAAAAAAAATGTTCCTATTTTCCGATGCCAAAAACGATTCTTTCATATTTTTATGATTATTTTTTATTTTCGTTTCAGACTTAATTTCCTATTGCTGATATTAATGATGAAACTATAAACAATTGTTGATTTTAAATTATTAACGAAACTAAAATCTATTGACCTCTCCCCCATAAGCATATTTTTGCTTTTGCTAAAATATATGCACACATATTCCATGGCTTTTACGGTTATCCAAAAAATTTTAAAAGAAGAAAAAAAAAACAAAAAAAAAACTTTCAAGCCAAATATTTAGAAATGTTAAAGGAACTGAAATCAGAAAATTTAAAACGCAATCAATAATTGTATCTGAATCGGAACATTTTTTGGAATCCTCCTATCACTAATATATATATATATATATATATATATATATATAGATATATATATATATATATATATATATATGTATATGTATATATATATATGTATATATATATATATATATATATATATATATATGTACATATGCGCGCGTATGCGTGTGTGAATACAACTGATTTTCTCTTTTCTGTTATTCCAGCGATAAAACCGTTTTATTGGACATTGTACATAAAATCGAACAGAAGAAAAGCCAATATTTTATAATTGCAAACAGCGAATTTGACTTCAATTAAACAAACCAAAAATAAATAAATAAATAAATAACAACAAAAATAAACTTGAACAATTTTACCGCCAATATTTTCAAAATGTTTTGAAATTCAACCGTTGAAAGAAAGAAAAAAAAAGACAAAAAAAAAAAAGACAACCAAATTATTTCCAATATTCAATAATTTGGTGCGATGCTGCCCGGGATAAAATACTTGTCTTCAGATGCATCCTTTCGTTATGATCGTTCGATGCGTCAAGTTATTTAATTTTTTAAAAATGTATCTAAATATTTAACGCTAACAGGAGCATCCAGCGTCGCTCGGGTGTCTTATTTCCGTAAAATACATAAAATCAAAAATGAAAGTAAACGAATTTTATATTATAAACCCTATTTACCTTACTATCAGCACTGCCGGGAGGGATTAGCTAGGAAATGAATGACAGTAAAAAGCAATCCGATTCGTGAAACTCCAGCAATAAGCGACGCCATAAAAAATGAGTGACTGAGTGTTGGAAATAAGTTAATGAAAAAGCAGATGCTGTTAGTTTCCGGTTTTAAGCTAAGAAGAAAGGGATGTATCAGATTTCTTGGTGAAAGTTTATATATATATATATATATATATATATATATATATATATATATATATATATATATATATACTTATATATAGCTGTACCCTGCCACGCGTTGCTGTGACTCAATTTGGTGTCATGGAAAATTCTAATAAAAAGAGAAAATGCATGTTTCTTATATTCTTAGTACAGCAATCCAATCTAAAAAGTAAAAAAAAAAAAAAAAAAGGCGAAAATGAAAAAAAAAAAAAAAAATGGTACTCTTGCAGAATTGGATCCTGATCCTCGGGATTACCGTCAATCATGCCTTCGGCTCGACCAACAATCAATGGATAGAAGCTGAATGTAGCAAAAATGTTGAAACGCTAAATGTTTTTTTGTTGTTGTTTTCTGTATACAAAAATGTGAGTTAGTAATTAATATTTGAGTGATGGGGGTTTTACCATACACAGATTCGAAAAAGTTGTCCAAAAACAAATAAATGAAAGCAAAGGTAAATTACGTTTCTACCTAATTGGATAATTGTTTGGTGTACCGTGTTCGGACTCCAGTTAGGCTCTAGGACATAGTTGCTGATTCTCTGTTTTGAATGTTACTTTTCACTGCCTTCGTTCAGGATTGAACTCAGCACCTTTGGGTAACTGTAAACTTTGATACAACGTCTAGGACCACCCGGCCATATGTCCTAGGGTTTACTATAGAGCTGGAGTCCGAGCACGGTACCCTCGTAATAATAATAAAGGGTTGGGTTCGAGACTCCTAACAAACGGTTCACCAGTTCGATACAAAACACCTGATGAAGGCCGGAGGGCAAAACGGCCGAAACATTGTGACTATAACAACCAAGATGAGGAAGTCAGTCCGACAATCTCAATAAATGAAAACGCATCAAGAATACAGACAATATATATATATATATATATATATATATATATATATATATATATATATATACTTCTATAATTTTGTTGTATTGGAAATCATATTAAAACCCCTTTCTTCTATGTATTTATAAAGAAAGTACAACTTTGTTATATGGTCCTGGAATTTTATTCACTAGCAAAAGATCTATCTAATTTGCATATTCTTTTAAACATTCCTTTTAATTAATTCCCTATTAGTTTTTTAGGGTTCTTTATGGGATAATCATTTTTAGTTAACTATTACGTTTAATAATATTCATGCAAATATTCTACATAATTTATACTTGCGTAATATTTGCATAAAAAGATTATAGTAAACACAAACCTCTTCTATATATATATATATATATATATATATATATATATATATATATATATATATATATATATATATATGTATGTATGTATGTATGTATGTATGCGTATACATATATTTGTTTAAAAAATTCTGTCTACCAAACTACTCTGTCAGACATGATACTTCATATATAGGGTATTCGATATATATATTCTGCCTACCAAACGAGGGAATTACGAATATGCATGCGTAACGTAATAACTATTCCTTCATGTCTAAATTTTTAGCCTTGTAGCAACATGTATTCATATGTCAGGCATTAACATCAAAGGAAAAAATAAATCGTAAGCTAAACGTTTTGGTTTCGCGTTTCGTTGGTGGCGTACGAGGCTTTTTTTTTTTCAATTTTTAAATTATTACTATGTATTGGGACCAATATAATATAATAATAAGTACATTAATCAAAATATATTTAAACGTATTTCACGACCGGGCAATGTCGGGCTAGTATATATATATATATATATATATATATATATATATATATATATATATATATATATATATATATAAAGGCACTTTGTATGTGTAAGTTTCTTTCTTATGGATTCCGAAACAGGTGGCTCGATTTTTTTTTAAATTCACACAAATGCACTTCATCTATCTGGGTATGTTCTTAGATAGGTTTTGTATCGGAATGTCTCCGATAAGTATCGAAAATCGATAACCAAAAAAATCCGATTACAGAATGAACAGTCAGATTTTGACCAAAGTTAACACCCTTATACCGCCTAACATCACAAGTTGATTTAATAACTTTCTTCATCGCTCAAACAGAAGGCTCGGCATATAAACTCAACAATAGGTTCTTTGATAAAACAGCGGCGCGTCCGAAATGACTATTTCCGTTTAGAGCATCTGCCCAAATGTGGCACCAGTAATCCATACATCGGGGAATTATGATACTCTCTGGTGCGAGTAAACATTTTACTGTGATGCCGCGATACACACATATGACAAGTATTCTACTGAGCTCCAATACATGGTCCCTCCTTGCCAATTTCACACACACACACACACACACACACACACACACACACACACACATACACACACACAATCAAATAATAAACAATTACATACAAATAATAAACAATTAATCAAATAATAAACAATTACATACACACTCGCTAGCCTAAATCACTATAACAAAATTTCCCCCACTCTCTATCGGTTCCTAAAGCTAAACGTAGATCCTATGAACAAAGCTTCTTTCCTAGGATTGCCTGCCAGTAGAACTCTGTTCCGCTGGTTTTCTTTCCCGCTAACTACAATATTGCTGTCTTCAAGTCCAACGTAAACAAGTTCCTATTGAATCGTCTTCTAAAATTCCCACTACCAACGATTACTACGCTATTGTCCCAATGACTATAGTACACACATTAACCCATATCCTCGAGTGGCCTACCGGCCATTATAAGTGGTGCAAGCCTTTGAAAAAACAAACTTTCATATATAGATATACATGTGAATAAAAAGGAAAAACCTAAAAGAGTAAAAACAAAAATAAAATCAACGTTTCGTCACTATTTCAGGGGACATCATCAGGATTTCTAGGCGAGGATGTGCATATAGATATACATATAGATATCATCGAGGTAGGCTACAAAGACGTCTGTATGTTAGTGTTAGGGTTAGTCTTAGAGCCGTCGATACGTCTGTACCTTATGGTCAGGATTAGGGTTATGGTTAGGGTTAGGGTTGGTTGGTTGTTTTGGTTTTACGGCATATCAACCCTTTTCAGGTTATTTAATGCCGGTTTCTTCAAAGAGTTTGAAGAAAAATGTTTTAATAGAATATATTTGTTGTTTTCAAGTCAGTTTCTATTTAACCCATAGTTGGGACCCTAACAGGTACTACCACTCCGGGTCAGAGTGAACCTGGGAGCAATGGTAATTAAAGGGTGGCTCCACACTCCCCAAAGCCCACAAGCTGGGGCCTCACCACTGGATATAGTTTAAGGTCATATCCAGGACTGTTAGGGTTAGGGTTAGGGTTAGGGTTGATGCTATCGATACGCCTGGATATTATGGTCAGCGTTATGGTTAGGCTTGTCGATACATATGTGAATGGTTCTTTAAAAATAGTTGAAACGACTTCTAAGAAGTTCAAGCTGAACTTGAAAGGAAATAATTAAAGAATTTTGGCGTCTCGTAATTACAAACGCGAAATTTCATTTTAATTTCAAAAAGTCGCGAAAACTTGAAGAATTCTAACAGACGCCAATTTTATTTTTCAAATTTCCTCAAATTTAATCGCCAAAGAGCAGACAATCAAATAATAAACAATTGTTTGCGTCTTCATTTAGTCATCCGTCAACAGCTGTTTCGTAGTATCACGTCTTCTCTGTGTGGCTGAATATTTTTTTTTTCAGGGATATTTCACACACATTAACAGGGTCAGGTTATCTACTGGCCGGCCAATTTTCTGCACTTTATATATGTAATATTGTCGACGGTGTATATATTATGTACACACGCGTCCTTTAGTGATTATATTGTATGAAGTGTATATACGTGTGTGTATACGTGTCACAGTCATCTATATGATGTGTGTATATACGTGTGTTCGTCTATCACCGTCTAGCGTTGTGATCATTTAATGTAGAGTTCGTTGTGTGTTTATGTACGTTTAATTACAGCTCATGACGAGACAAAAATATACATAAATACATTTATAACACAAAGGACGAATGACACTTATTTGGGGGTTCAACGTCTGGCCAATCGGGAACATATCTGGTCCATCTTTGATCTAATTTGTCGAAAAGCTGCAATGGAAATTCTTCCCAAGAAATGACAGAGCCTCGAGTTTTATTTTCGGCAACTTTTTGTTCCAAAGTGTTTTCCCCCTTTTGGAAAGTTGCTGATTCTTACTATCACCATTTCTGATACCTTATACTTGGAGCCATCACGATCTGAAGACCGCCTCTGTCTGTCTGTCTGTCTGTCTGTCTGTCTCTCTCTCTCTCTCTCTACTCCGACTGACTTAACTAATCTCCACGTGTCTCAAAAAGTCTATCCCCCTGTTATAGCGATCAAAAGCTACAGGGGAAATAACTATAATAAAAGAAGTACGAGTTATTGCCCTTATATAGATGAAAAGAAAAAGACTAGAGAGTTCCAGGAAGAATGGACAAGATGGCGGCCGCGCTAACACGTGCACATCGTGCTGTAAATATAATTTATATTTCGACTGTAATAAATAGTATTTAACCTAAAATGATCTTGTTTACTTTCCATTCATGACTCCGACAACCCATGTCTCCGGACACAACACTCCCCTTTAAAATGACGTCATTAGTATACGCCACTAAGATAATCACGTGATGTTTTGACATGTCATTATTCTAAGTTGTCAACTAAAATTTTTATGATAACATGTTAAAGTTACATTCCTAAATTAATGTAAACAAATATTTATTCTAAATATTTTGATCATATAAAAGTCGCTTTGTGCGCGTGTTTGTGTGAGTGCCTTCCTTATAGGTTCCGAAACGGCTGAGACTTTTGCAAATTTCGCATAAGGTTAATTTATATGTTTAACAGTGTTTTGTGCAGAAATTCATGTGATAGGTATCGAAAATCGAAATACTCCGTTCTTGAAGATAGTCTGCCTTCTCTTATAGGTAAAAAAGAATTTTTACAGGGGAATATTTTACGTTACACCGGCAAAGAGAAATAATTTTATAATAGATTAAGGTGAATCTTAACCTTTTTGCAGAAAGACATAGGAATACAAAGAGAGAGAGAGAGAGAGAGACAGACAGACAGACAGACAGACAGATAGACAGACAGAGAGACAGAGAGACAGAGACAAAGAGAGAGAGAGAGAGAATAAAAAGAATTCAAATACACTAGCTCATATAGGTTTTAGATTGGCAGTAAGCAGCAGGCAGCAGGAGAAAGCACTTGTTGAAGATAATATCTATATCCGCTTTAACCCCCAAACTTTACTTCTCAACCCCCAACCCTACCTACTTCATTCCCTAAGCTCAACATAAAAATAAATAAATAAATAAATAAATAAAATAATCAGTAAATAAATAAATAAATAAATAAATCCACGCTCAATCAACCCTGTTCTCCGCATAGCTGAACTTCATCCCCTGACCCTTTTTTTATAAAAAAAAAATCTTCTTTTGCTGAAAGTTGATTTTCGTTTTTCATTAAGAATTCCGTTTTTGAATATAAGCGTTGTTTCCTGAAGAGGTCTCTAGTTACTAAATACTAGAAGACCGAAACATGCTCATGAGTGTGTAGCAACAAATTACTGTTACATGTAAAGACAAATTGAAAGTATATATATATATATATATATATATATATATATATATATATATATATTTGACAAGCTTCTGGGCTTGACCTTTACTCCTGATCTTAAATGGAACACGTACATCAAATCTGTTGCCAAGGCCGCTGGAAAAATGGTGGGATCCTTCTATCGATCCAGTAGATATCTCACTGCTGATGCAATTCTCTATCTATATAAGAGCCATGTACGTCCAAGGATGGAGTACTGTTGTCACATCTGGGCAGAATATGCTAGAAAGGACTTATCCTGCCTTGATAGAGTTCAAAATAGACTTCGTAGCCTCGTAGAGGATCTCCTTTTCTCTTCTCTGCAAACTCTTTCTCACAGAGGAGATGTTGTGAGTTTGTCTCTGCTTTATCTTTATTTTCATGACAAGAGCTGGACTGAGCTTCAATCTATGGTCCTCCCTCGCCAAACGTTCACAAGAAACACTCATCTAGCTGAAAACACTATCAATAATTCCCTCACTCTTTATCTGTGCCTAAACCTAAACGTAGATTCCATGAACAAAGTCTCTTTCTTAGAATTGCACGCCTGTGGAACTGTCTTCCGTTTTCCTGCTTTCTAGCTGACTACAATATGGTTGTTTTCAAGTCCAATGTAAACAAGTTCTTGATGATCTGTTCCACTGAAGTTAACAAATTTACCAAATTTCCATTACTAACAATTACTATATTGTCCAATTGACTACAATACACCCTGTAACCCTTATCCTCGAGTGATCTCTGGGCCTTGATAAGTGGTGATGCCTATGTAAAAAAAATATATACACTTTATAGATTATATAAGTAGAGGATTTTTTGAAGGAAGATAAGCTAAAAATAAAAAAAAAATACTTTATGGTCGAAAACGATAAGTGCTAAATAGATAGATGGAATTGATTCTTACCCAGAAAACAGCAGTTCTTCACCCTTTGTCAGAAACATCGCTGAATGAATGTGAAAACTAAACTACAAAATAAGGCTAAAGATTTATAAGCATTCAACATTTAAATTCGAACCCCTCGAACTAACATTAATAGGTAACTTGAATAGGACCAAATACACAGAAGATGCTGACGAGTCTGCTGCAAAGTGGTTGGGCTTCCTCTACTATATTCCAACAAAAATACCATTCGCACATGGATCGAGGGTTGTTGCCATATCTGGGCAGGTACACCAACCAAGTTTCTCTCATTCTCGATCGGACAGAGTACAAAATTACGTCTGCAAGTTAATAGGTTCCACATTGTCTAGCAAACTCTAGCTCCTGTCCCATCACTGCAATTTTTTCGCCCACTTGTTGTTATACAAGTTCTTCAATAGAATGTGCTCTGGTTAACTTGCTGCTCTGGTGCCAACACGACCTAAATGACCCCGACCAACCCGTCAATCAGCAAAATCGCACCCCTTCACTGTAATAGTTTCTGGATTTTGTAAAGCTTTCTATTTTGATAGCTACCTTTCTCAAACTGATAGCCTTTCTTGTTTCCTGTTTTCCTGACCTACCATCAAAAACGTGTTCAAACTGTCTTCCCTTTTTTCCCTGATTGTACCTCTCAATTTAAGTGACCCCAACAAACCCGCTTAGCAGCAGAATCCCACCCCTCACTGTAAAGCTACCGAACAATTTGTTTTTTGAATCTCCATCACCATGCTTCAAATTTCCACGTCTGTATTAACATGCAGAAATGCTGCACTGGTAAACCCCCTCTATCAACGTAAACATTCACGTGCAACCTAAAAATTAGCAGATTCCCGCCCCATTCACTGTAATGGTCCCCAGATATCTGAATGATTTCCTCTCTGATAGTTTCTTTCCATCAAAGAGCTTACCTTTGGAATTCCCTCACTGTTCCCTATTTCCCCGACTGTACCATCATGCAGAAATTTAAATGTAATGTGAACAAACATCTTGCTACACAACTCCCACCTAAGATAGCATCTCTAATTCTGGCCCTTAATTCATAGTACCCCCTTTTTGTTTCTTTTCAATCTGTTTATCGTTTTTTTTTTGTGTGGTAGGGATGGAATATCCTACCGGATGCTAAAGATTCACTCTCTATTTCGAGCACTCTAAACGAGAGAATTTTTATTATTCTAACTGTCCTTTTAAGTGAAATTATTTGTACAACACTTGCACTTTGTTCACTGGGTATAATGACTAAGTAATTTTTGAAATTCTTTTACATGTGTCCGATTGCTGCCATAATTACTGGAATTATAGAAATCTTCCTAAAATTCCAGTTTCTTTTCATGCCGTGCATAAAACTTTAATATTTCGTTATCTTTTCCCTCCCGGCTCTGTTTAACCCAGCATCATTGGGGACACTAACTTCTACCAAGGTTGCTACTTTCTCCTTCTTATCTCACATTACTAGGGAGTTTATCCTTGGCCCCTAAAATCAAGAGATTAGTCCCCGTTGATTGCGGTGTATTGCTGTTCCTATGCATTTCTAGGAGGTCTACCCTCCCAGGCTTTGCCTTCTCTCTTCGAGAAAGGGTTAAGTTTATTGCTAATCGCCTGAGGCGCCCTTACATGGAATGCTAATGGGGCTTCCCAGGCACATTTTGGAGGTCAGAGTTCACTCCTAACTTCTCAATCCCACTTTCCGAGCCTGGTGTCGCAGTTCTTGCAGTCGGAGAGAACTTAATACCCTCTTTCCCACATCACTATAACAGGGTTAATACCCCCCTCGTTTTATAGCTTACGGAGCTGTAAGTATTGCATGGTAATAGTGGATGGTGAATGACTTATTGTCAACTGGTTTATCTGGTATATATTCTACGGATTTGATTTCTTTTTTATCCCAGTGGCGATGCGCCTTGTTTGAGGCGGATACAAGTTAACAAAAATGTCAAGTCGGGCACAAGACCATTCCAAATTCTCCAAATCTTATCATATCATAATTTCTGCATTTTCCACCTAGTGTTACTCCTTGTGGTCCCTTGTATACGGCAGGCAACTCCGAGAAGAGAAACACTGGATGAGTTTTACACATGCAGATGGGTTCCATGTGAGGAATGCGGGATTTTAAACCATCGCTTATTGAAATTCATAATTTGATCCAGAAGTATGTGAGAGGATATCGGTCCAAAGATTGAAACAATATTAAACATTCTAGGAAAAGAATGTTTATATAAATCGCCACAAAGAGAAAGCAGGGGCAATCGGTCAGAGAGAAGCAAGCCTGTTATATTTCTTCACCGCCAACATCCGATCCAAACATGCACCAACCCCATACGCTTTAAGAAATGTCAAAGCACAAGCAATAGCTTATAATCAAAAGCTGATTTGTCGATGTGAAATAAAAACAATATATTATTTCATAGATCAACTGTGTTGTGTTTTACTCGCTTGGATCAGTGACAAAAGTAGATATTAACAATTGTTAATATGGACAACCGGCCGCAGCAAATGCATAACAAAAGTACTTGTAAACTATTAAAGTAATAAGCTTTTCAGCATTTAAGGATTTCTTATAGTGTAGGGGTGGGATTTTGCTGCTTGTCGAGTTAGTCGAGAATATTTACATAGACATGGTACAAGTGACTCGAGTTCGTCGGAGTACATTCCATTAAAATACTTATAAAACAAGTAACATTAACATGTAACATTGCGGCGATCAGAGAGCTTGGTCGACGCTGCTGGACCTATTACATTGGAGACTCTATCTATGAACCCTGTCCAAGAATGAAAGACTAGAATTAGATGCAGCAACCCAGTTTTTGCATGCATAGGCGAATTGTAAATGTAAAGGTATGAATAATTTTCCAGCATGGAGCTCACTTTCTTTGCAGCAGTCTTGGCAATGCATTTGCTCCAATTTATGTTGCCCGTGAATGTAAGACGAGGGAGTTTGAAAGATGGGCTCTCATGTGGAGTATTATTTGTCCTGGCAATTAGTGGTTAAGTTTTCTTTTTGTATTTGTTATAGGAAAGAAGCGATTATAAAAAAGACAACAAAACAAACAAACAAACAAACAAACAGACAGACAAAACAATAAGAGACAGAATAAATAAGCCAAGTCCATTTCGAATTTTTGCAGATTTGAGCATATTGTAATTTCTGCATTAAACAAACGTCACCCCAAAAAAAGACAAAAAAAGATTAAAAAAAAACAAAAAAAAAAACAAAGAAACAAACAAAAAACAAAAAACAATAAGAGACAGAATACATAAGCCAAGTCGGGCACAAGACCATTTCGAATTTTTGCAGATCCGAGCATATTGTAATTTCTGCATTAAACAAACGTCACCCAAACTTATTTGCTTATCATTTGCCAATGGCCGAAGGTGCCGACCTCCAAGAGAAACGTAAATTATTTGGTCAAGGCTATCTTACATGCCGCGCGTCCTCGACACCAACGGCCATCGAGTGGTCACCCGCGGAGAAAAATCGCATAAAGTTTTCCTTAACAACTATTGCACCCCTCGCCATTTTCACTACTCTCTGCCCCGAGGGGGTGGACGATGTCTCGCTCAGTCCTCGATGGTCAGCTTTCTTGTTCGTTAATGGCTTTCCAAAAACACCGCGCGTTTTTCCTACACTCATTAAATCTTTTATTTCACACCTAACTGGTCATTCGCCGCCACATTTAAAGATGTCCGCTACACAAAGTGCGGGGAAATGGAGTGATCTTTTTGCAAGAGCGAGTTTCTGGTTTTGAAGTGGCAGGATTTGCTTCCAGCTGTTGCCTCAAAAGTGACTTTGTCGCGAACGCCGAGGATAGAGATCGGACGGAAGTAGTGGTGGTGGTGGGAGTTGTTTAATCCGCAATATCCACACCAAAATTACATATCATATAATATATATAATCAAATTATTGCACGTAGTTCATTTCCAAGCGTCACGCATACTTATTTATCTTTCTATCTCTGCTCCTTCCTCTCTCTTCATATTTCTACAATTGTATAAATGTAACTTTGCCTGTGTGTGTGTGTGAGTTCGTTCCTTATAGATACCGAAACGGCTGAACAGATTTTCTTTATCTTATTTATCTTTCTTTCTATCTCTGCCCCTTCCTCTCTCTTCATATTTCTACAATTGTATAAATGCAACTTTGCCTGTGTGCGTGTGTGAGTTCGTTCCTTATAGCTTCCGAAACGGCTGAACAGATTTTCTTTAAAATTTACAGAACTTTAGAGTATAAGTCTGGAAGTGATCTTAGTTAAGTTTTGTCTCAGAATACTCCCGATGATTACCTAGTTATCTAGCTTCTCTAGAGTGCAATATAGAATAACATATATCTTGGACTAAGTTACTGCATAGAGGCATGTGAAGCTTCCTCCCGGGCGATTTCACGGATTTCGATGACAATAAAAATATAAGAGTGTGAAATATATATATATATATATATATATATATATATATATATATATATATATATATATATATATATATATATTTATATATATACTAGCAAAAGTACCCATCGTTGACTGGGTTCAAAAACAGCCTACAGAAAATGGACTCTGATTTATGAAAGTATGATAGGTTATGAAAAGGAAGGGTTGTAAAGAGATAGCTTCGAATTTGGGGGTATCAGAACCAAAGCAAAATATGATGAAAGTAAAAATAAAATAGATAAACCCCATAATTTATTATACCATACCTGTTCATACTGAAACACTTATCACAATATTCTGTGGATCTATATTAAAAAACCTTGTTAAACTTTGTGACATATTTCCATTTTATGGAGGTCAGGCGCGAATGAACACCCCATAATTTTATAATACCATATTTCTTCAAACTGAAACATAATTATCAAAGTATACTTACGCAGATAGATATGAAAAGTCTTTATTAAATTTGTACCTATTTCCATTTTATGGAGGCCAGGCGCGAACGCATAATCCACAATTTTATTATACTATCCCTATTTAAGTTAAAACATACTTATCAAAGTATTATTATGCATATCTATATCAAAAACACTTGTAAACGTTTTTTTAATTTAAAATTTTTTATTTCCATACTTTGTGAACCAGGCGCGTACGCAGACACAACAATTTTAATAAATCATCATTATGCCAGATCAAACATACCAATTCCTGTGTCTCGATACATCTTCTATCATTATATGTGATACGTTTTCTATAATAGTCAACCATATAGGAGCCTATTCGTGACCAGACACAGACGTTCAGCTTTATATATATATATATATATATATATATATATATATATATATATATATAAAGTTTTTTAATTTTTTTTTTCATAATATTATTTCGTATTCCCGCACGTCACCAATTGAAAACGAATAAAGAAAAGTTATAAGCTTTTATACTTTTCGTATTCTTTTTTATTCATATATATATATATATATATATATATATATATATACTCGTATAAATTTGAAGGTTTTTGTGTATTGATATTCATATTAAAAACTCTTCTTTTCTATTATTTAAAAAGAAAATGCAAATTTGTTATATATGGATCGTGGAATTGCATTCATTTGCAAAAGATAGCTAATTTGCATATTCTTTTAAACATTCATATTAATTAAGTCCCTATTAGTTTTTTTTCAGTTTTCTTATGGGATGATCATCTTTAGTTAACTATTACGTGTAATTATATTCATGCAGATATTCTACATGATTTATAATTGCATAATATTTGCATAAAAAGGTTATAGTAAACACAAACCTCTTTCTCTCTATATATTTATGTATGCGTATATGTATTTGTTTAAAAAAATTACCTACCAAACTTCTCTGTCAGTTTTTGGTCTACATGAAACTTAATATATAGGGTATTCAAATCCATGCAGAACTTTATGTAATGGTTTTAGCCGGGGAAAATCGGTGCAAAAGTGTGAAAATTAAAGAAATGGGATTTTCCAGGTGAAGGTCGCATGACAGCATTACGAATATGCATACGTAACGTAATAGCTATTGGTTCATGTTTTAATTTTAAGATTTGCAGTAAACATTTTTTCATAGCTCAGGCATTTACGTCAAAGGAAAAATAAATCGGGAACTAAACGTTTTGGTTTCGATTCTCGGTTGTTTTAACTTTTTAAATCATCACTATATATTCGGTTCAATATAATCTAATAATAAATACGAAATCTGCATTAATCAAATTATCATATTTAAGCGTATTTTACGACCGGTCAATGCCGGACGGCCTGCTAGTATATATATATATATATATATATATATATATATATATATATGCTAGTATATATATATATATATATATATGCTAGTATATACTATATATATATATATATATATATATATATATATATATATATATATATATAGTATATATATATATAGTATATATATATATATACATATATATATATATATATATATATATATATATATATATATATATATACTAGCAGGCCGTCCGGCATATACATATATATATATATATATATATATATATATATATATATATATATATATATATATATATATATATATATATATATATATATATATATATATATACTAGCAGGCCGTCCACCATTGACCGGTCGTAAAATACGCTTAAATATGATATTATCATTCGTAACTATATATTTCACTTCTATTTTTAATATTTTATCTCCACCTGATGATGATTCAAGAAAGAATCGAAAGCGCTCGTGTGAACCATGGAACATTTGTAAATATCTTCCATCTTGAAGTTAAAAAAATCTTCGAAAAAATGAAAAAAAAGAATCATTAAGCAAAGTATCTCTGTTGTTTTTAATAATGTTTGCCTGAATATATATATATATATATATATATATATATATATATATATATATATGTTTGTAGTCATCGACATACAGTTCTGTTTCGTTGTATCACAACTCATCAGTGCCGCTAGACGAGCACCTCTCCTAAGCCGAGGATTGAAACTAGAACCATCGCGTTGACAATAAGCAATTCTACCGATCGGCGCCCGTAAATTATCTCGCCAAATCTCTATTTGAACAAAAATTTGTCCACAACTGTTACAGTGCTCTAACCTCTTGTTTATAAACAAATAGCGAGCGTCGCATTTTTCAGCCAATTAAGTAGCGGGTGAGATTACTTACGACAGTGCTCTACCCAAAAGATGGGGGGGGGCTTAAAATATATATATATATATAATGATTTCTTTTGTATCTCGTATTCCTTGTTTTCGTAAAGCTTAATTTGCACAATTTAATTCCATCACACACAAACACACACACACACATATATATATATATATTTGTAGTCATCGACATACAGTCCTGTTTCGTTGTATCACAACTCATCAGTGCCGCTAGACTAGCATATCTTCCAAGTCCAGGATTGAACCTAGAACTGTCGTGTTGACAGTCGGCGGTTCTCCCATATATGTAAGAGAAAAATATTATTGAAAATTAATTCAAATTTTCAAAAAGCATTAAAAAAGATATACAGAACTTTTAATTATCCAACAAGGAGTTCAAATAAACTTGAAAGATCTTATTCCGTGGAGTTTCTCAGAAGAAAAAGGTTTGCAGAATATACAATAGTATATTTTTGTAGGTTAATGCAGTAAAAAAAAAAAATACAAATATGAACCGAATCATATTTGTATAAAAATTTTTTTAACGGTTAGTGACAGTTTATAAAGATTCATAATGATTATGAAAGCAAGAACAGGAGGGTGGGATTATAAAGATTCATTAAAAAGAAAAAAAAATGAAGTATAAAAGGATATGGTAAAAATTCATTGAATAATAAGGTAATAAGGAGGTAAAATTAATTAGATTCAAAGTTTTGAAGGTGCTTGTGCAGTATAGGTCCGATTTGGCAATTTTTAAGGTTAGGGAATGTTTATTATTAATGGTCTCCTTATTAAAGGAAGGAGTGTGGTTAGATATTCTAACCTTTATTAAAGTTTAAGTCGTGCCAATATAAGTGTATATATTGCCTGGCGTGTGCGTAGTGTTAATGGTTTTTGAATTTCTGTTAAGATTTGAGGTTAGGGTTAGGGTTTAATTCAAGGTTGTTATAATTAGCAATAGTAAATTCAATATGTGCGGGGATATTAGAATCTGTATTTTGAGAAAAGTTTAGAATATTAGACTACCCTTGACCCGTTGGGTCAGTATGTCATATTAGCTATGGAATTCATGTATGAGTGTGACACTTGTGACGCTAAGAAAAATTATTATTTTGACATAACAGAAATATTTCTATGCAAAATCACGGACGGATCACTCAAACGTGAGAAAAAAAAAATCCTCTCTATTCGTGTAAAGTTACCTATTTTTCGAATAATTAAACATGATTTCCCTACGAAAAGTCATTTAGCAGCAAAAATATACATGAACGTACATGAACCTACCGATGAGAAATATAAGAATGATTGGAATCCTTCAACCAAGTTATAGAAACTTAAAATCGTAAAAAAAAAATAATTAATAAAACCTGAAGCAAAAAATAAAACCTAAATAAATAAAATAAAATAAAACTAATATTGAAACAGATTAGTAAATGTGTCAACAAATTCACCGTTCTCACACAACTATTTTGTGTCGAGAAATGTAAACAAAAAATAAAAAAGAAGGAAGGAAGAAAAAGGGACGAATAGAGAGTAGTAGTAGTAGTAGTTGTAGTAGTCTGTGCTTTACTGCAATTGTTCTTATGTTTGTCCACGTGTTTAAGTTGTTTAGTTGTAAGAAAATAGCGACAGTATAGTTGTAATAAAGAATAGTTGCCAAACACCCCCACCCTTCCCATGTTAAATAATAATTCCGAAACAATAACGCTAATATTTCAGTGCGCAGGTCAAAATCTGCAAAAGAAGCGATTTGTGTTTATTTGTTTACGTTGTTATGGGTTAATGTTTATGCGCGCATGCGCAACCAGATGTCGTAAACCGGAAAGTGGGTTACATCTCTCGTTACAAGGTCATTGTAGTTTTATAATTATATAGATAAGTGTTTTGAAAAAAGTAATGGAGGTTATTATTATTATTATTATTATTATTATTGTTATTGTTATTATTATTATTATTATTGTTATTATTTTTATTATTATTATTATTGTTATTGTTATTATTATTATTATTGTTATTGTTATTATTATTATTATTATTGTTATTATTATTATTGTTATTATTGTTATTATTATTATTATTATTATATTCATCAATAGTGATATTGTCATCTATGTTATTACTTGTGAAGTGGTTGCTTATGAGTGAAGCGGTTGGTGGAACAGTTATATTTTGAGTAGTTGAGAATGGGGTATTTCTGTTATGGAAGGATTATTTCCAACTATTGTAGGGGTGTTTCGTGGTAACTCAGTAATAGTACACAAATATATTACATCCTTATTGATGCAATCGTTTTTGAGTAGGCAAGATTCCTTATTGTTACAATTGCAATTAGCTTTCGGAATTATAGAGAAGGGGTGGTCTAGGCTAATTTGATTTTTTGTTGTTTGAAACTATTACCATCTGAGCTTAATTGGGCATTGTAAAGTACGAAATTTAATTGGATTTTTACTAAATATGGTACTGTATCTATATGATTGCTTTAATTTTTTTTCTACAATCTTAAAAAATTCTTTTGGTATATTTGTTTTGATATTTGAACTGAAGGAGGGGTTAAACCAAATATTTTTCTATTTCCTAAGACGACTGCGGGTGTTTTGGTTTGTTATGGGGATTGCACTGGGTGGAGCTATGTTGGTAAAGCGGTTGGTTATTACAGTTATTATTCAGTAAAAAGGCTACTCTATTGTTGAGGTTTTTAGTGGCACTCATGTAAGATTTGTTGCATGCTGTGCATCTTAGTCATACGCTACATTTCCGGTTTAAGTCTAAGTCTTTTTTTTATTTTGAATATTTGTGTTGGGCTTTTGAATGTGTAAGTATTTCCCTCTATTATTATGTAACAAATTCCACATCGCTGTTTGTTGCATTTTGTAACGACTTTTTATAGTGTGTTGATTGAGTTTGGAGGTGATTAGGATGTGTTTTAAGCTTTTGGTTTAGCATTTGCTGTTTATTATTTTTGTTGTTTAGAGTATGTTGTTTAGTTTATTGTTTTGATTTAGTAGGACAAGGCTTTTCTTATATCTAAATAATTCTGGCTTGTGTGCATTGTGTGTAGAAACGTATGCTAGAACGTGTTCTTTGTTATGTTTGTTAGGGTTTCTCATATATATACATATATACATGCATATATATAAATATATATAAATATATATATTTTATTTAATGAAATATGTTTAAGATAAATAATGCTGAATATATATATATATATATATATATATATATATATATATATATATATATATATATATATATATATAGTCATCCACATACAGTACTGTTTCGCAGCTCATCAGTGTGGCTAGACAAGCAACTACCTCAAGCCAGGATCGGAACCCGATCGCCCAAACGACAGTTGGAGCTTCTAACCGTTGCGCTATACAGCTGCTATGAGGGTAGTGAATTAACAATTTTTTGACATTCTCCAAATACCTAAGATCAATTTGTTTACACAAATATATATATATATATATATATATATATATATATATATATATATATATATATATATATATATATATAAACGAGCGGTGGGCAGCTGGCTTTGCTCGGTCGTAAAATACGCTTAAATATGATATTTTAATTTGTCTAGATTTCGTATATATTATTACAGAGTCGTGATATAAAAAGTAAACAGGAAGTATTTCGGTACCATCAGAAAGAATCGAAACCGAAGGCAAAACTAGAGTATTCAAAGCTGGTGACGTTACCACTGTATCAACGTGACACGAATATGAACCGACTTAAAAATGAACTAACATGAATCTAAAAAATGTATAACGATTTTTTCTATGTTTTGACCCCTTAAAAACTATTTTAACTGGCTAAAGACCTGGTCTATGATAAAATCCAGTCATTTGAAGTCTTTAGCGCCGACTTTAAGTTTCGAAAGAGATAGAGTTTGAAAATGGAGACAGACATACAGACAACCTATATATATATATATATATATATATATATATATATATATATAAATTGGCCACAAGAATGAATATATATATATATATATATATATATATATATATATATATATATATATATATATATATTCATTCTTGTGGCCAATCTTCGATAAATTGTCATATCTTTAATCTGAAGAATAATTGTGTCTTTGCGGAAACGTGTGGGGGGGGGGTTGAGATGGAATATTGAAGTGGGTCGGGAGGTGCCGTCGATACGAAACACGGCGGCGTTGAGGTTTTGTGTGTGTGTGTGTGTGTGTGTGTGTGTGTGTGTGTGTGTGGAGAAGGACACTTCACTCTTTCCCGTCCGGCAGAAGTAATCGAACAACGGCTTTTTGCTCCTGGGGATCCGTTCGCAAACTCGGCGAACATGGGAATAACTAATTAAGAAAAACTTTACGGACAAAGAATTTGGAGTAAAATTACGCGAGTCAATAATTCGGCCTTTATGTCGAGCAGAAAGTGAGCAGCCAACCATCTAATATCTTTATAAAATTTACGAGTCAATCACATCCTCATCGTCTTTCTCTTTCCATTAAATGCATATATATATATATATATATATATATATATATATATATATATATATATATATATATATATATATATATACCTGCTGTGCATGGCCACGTGTTGCTGTGGCTAAAAGCAAACAAAACATAATAGACAAAATGTATGATTTTTACATGTTCATATTCTTAATACCCGTGGATATTGCCTTTGCCATGACGCACTACTCTATCAATAGTTGGGACGATTAATCCGAATTGGAATCGAGAATCGAAAAAATCGGAAGTTGCGGGGGTATCGGAATCGGTATCAGAAAAATTTGAGCCTAATCTTTTTTTTTTATTCCGAATCGATTTTTTAATTTTTTTTTTACAATAAAAAATAAAACGAGCACAATTTTTTTTTTCTTTTTTTGGTTGTTCATTTACCATATAAGGCTCAGTGCCACAGACTTGGTGATAACCCTCATTTATAGCTTTAGCATTGATTCACAATGTTTAATTTATTTTATTTATTGGTCATTTATCAATTGACAACTTGCGTAATCCCTTTGTAAACTTTTCGCTAAATGTTTATATGCCCCCATCCCAGAGAGTTCATTTGATTATTAAAAGGTTTTAAATACTTTGGACAGGCTTTTTTCAATTTCGTTGGCACCGGCTGTACATTGGCGGTGTCTGTTATCGGCTTTTTCTGAAATAATTCAATTTTAAAGGTACTTCTTCGCTTTGGATGCAAGTGAAAAATATAGATGAAAATCTCAAAATTTTGGATAAAATACATAAAGAGAAATCATTCTGAATATTTTTGGAATTAAAAAAGAAGTTATATCTACATTTAAACTTATACACGCATCCCAAAAAGAAAAATGTGACTGGGGCTTTTGTTACTGTAATTAACAGAACCAAAAAAACAAAAACAAAAACAAACAATTTGCAACAAATGTTACTAGAGGCAAGACTCTTCTACCTACCTGAAAAAAGTTTACCTGTGTTTAAACTTATTTGAAAGCGTGGGTTCAGTTAAAAACAACAGTGTCCCTGTTTGATTTAGAATAAAAATTACAGCTGAATAAACCCTGCAGAAGGACACTTGATACCCGCTTTAAATCTAAAATTAAATAAATGCTGATATATACATATATATATATATATATATATATATATATATATATATATATATAATAGGACAACAAGAGTATGAAATGAAGACACAAAACTATATATTGGTAGATATAGAATGGATCATTTATTGAATAATGGAATACAGGCAAAATTTGGGGGATAGAAGGGACTCTTTATGTCAGGGCATTTCGAAGCCTAATGCTTCTCATCAGAAGAGTAGAGAAGGTGCTAGGTAGCATGGGGGAATATGTGGCGTTTAGCGTAAGGTTCGTTAGGGACGAAAAAGATTAAGAGGAATTATAGAATGTTGGTGGAAGCCTTATTGAATTCTAAATAAATTACTCTATTAAATTATCCTTCTCAATTATGCCTAATGTAGCACTAATAATAAGAAAATAGAATCAGCGCAGAAAATAATTAATGGCAACCCTAGTCTAGCCCAACCAAACTGCAATTGTAACGACCAAAAAAACTGCCCACTGGAGAATGACTGTGTACACTCAGACGTCATATATTCATGTACAGTAACAGAACTCCCCCCTAATACGACAACTAATAACCTGACAGCCCAAACCTATAGTACCAGTTACACCAGAGAGGGTCCATATAATCCAATAAGCAATAGTACACAATCTGAACAACTGACTACACAGCAGATAGGTATAAGCTCTACAGAACCTGAACATAGAAACTCAAGGCATCCCCAGAAAAATGAAGAACCTTTAGATACACCGCACACAAGCCCTATAATACATACCTACATAAGATTATCCTCCTTCCCGATAAAGGCCAGAATTGCGAACCATTTACAATCATTCTCAAAGGAGAACCCTAAAACAAAAACTACCTATCTAACCTAGTTAGAAATTTAAAACAAAATAAAATAGACTTTACATTAAAATGGAAAATACTAAGAAAATCCAAGTCATACAGCCCAGGATCTAAATACTGCTTCTATGTAACGCAGAGGCGACCGAGATTATAACGGCACCTAAAAAATTAAACATCCTCAATTCAAAACAAGAGATAATTTGCAGTTGCAGGCACAAGAGAAAGTTCAGATACATAAATGCAATTAACCCCACTGAAAATGCACCACCAACAATATCCATCACTAACCGTTTCCCCTAGTATTGGACTATTGAACAACACCCCAAAGAAATTTTTATTTTATTTTATTTTATTTTTTAAACCACCCATAAGCACGCGCGATCTGAAAAAATCGCCATAAAAAACTTCAACTCTTTAATATAAAATATTAGCACACCCTCTGAACACACAACCATTACATAACTTTAAATAAATTACAGACCTAAAATCGCCTGCATCTTGGCAAGGCCTAATTAACAATATATCTATTTCATACGTAAGCCCACAAACAACTTTATCTAACAAACCCCATAAATATACCACCTGTTAAATTGCAACCAAACCACCAACTAGCACACGATGCAACGAGAATATAACCTAAACAATATAAAACCTAGGCCCAATGAAAATATAGCTTAGAAACCATTTCCCAGGGCGAAAGACTTAAAACCTAAATTTAGAACCATCTAACCACCACCACTAAACCCCAAATAGTAAATTATTTAAAAATCATTTGGTCTCCACTATTAGATTTACACTAAGCCCTCCATCCCAGTAGTAAATGTACCGAAAATATAACCTAGTAAAGGCTCCTCCAATTCAACCCAACCCACCCCCGTCACCCATACAGATATATACCCATCCCTATCCTACCCCTCCAACTACCAGTCAAGCGCGTTCCCAACCGCTTACAAGCAAATTGTATTTTCCATTTTCCTTCTAGATGCTACTTCCTACTGATACTATAATTTAGATTTTGTTGTGTCTGCGCAAATAATTAACAAGAACACGGAAAGTAAAGGTATAACAATAATATGTTAGGCAGAAAGTTATATACATATTTACATGTCTTCAGATATACTTCAGTTGGAGATATTCCGGTAGGTGGCGTGCTGTATATCTTACTGGAGGCAACATAGGCCTATTTGGCGGTCGTTGCAGAACTCCCCCGGTATTGGTGATTGATACCTTTATATATCTCACTCACCCACCTATGTTAATTAGTGGGCGTCTCCGCAACAGATTTGAACACAGTTGAACCAGTCCAGTTTCGGGTAATTTCAATCACAAGAGTCTCCGTTGAAAAAAATAGTTTTTTGCCATCCAAATTAGGAGGAATAAGAATTCACCAACACATCTACGCAAGATCACCCTAACGAAATATTTGGAGAAATATAGAACTTTAACGGACGGCTATAAACTATGCTTCTTATATCTCTTGGAGATTAGAACTACTACATTAGTAATTACGCCGATTCGATGGACCTGTCCCTCGTGTTCATAAACGAAAAAGTATGTATTCAATTTTCTAGGCCTGGCTTGTTCATAAAAACATAAATTTGATGGCCTTTATAATCGAACTTCAAGAAATTTGAAGTTTTAAGGTGGACTCTTGAAACTACCGTTTCCAGTGAAGCAATCCTTTAATTTAATTTAATTTAATTTAATTTAAACCCAAGGGCCTTTTGTTCACCGAACTCTTACGCTTTCTCGGCTATTCTATCTCTATTATTTTTTTTATCTGTGTTTTTTAATGTTTTTTTTATCTGTGTGTTTTTAATGTTTTTTATCTGTGTTTGTATATATGAATATATATATATATATATATATATATATATATTCTTTATTTTACTTTATTTTGTACGGGGCCACTTACCCCTCACTCCTCAACCCCATTTCCTACTACTCTGACCCCCACTTGTCTGTATCCCTTTCTTTTACGCACCCCTAATATTCAGTATTAACAGTATTTTCATTATCATTATTGGTAGTAATGGTGGTGATGTTGGAGGTAGTGGTAGAAGTATTGTTACTACTGCCTTTATTATTTTCATTATTATTACTGATTTGTTTTTAACGCTATTACTATTGTTATTATTATTGTTTTTATCATTATTATTATTATTATTATTATTATCATCATCATTTTAATTGTTGTTATTATTATTATCCCCGTTATTATCCCCGTCATTGCTACCATAACCATTATTTCTATTTTCACTGTTATTAACATTAACTTGGAATTTACTTTTATCATAACTATTGGTAATATTATTTATAATGTTTATTTTTAATGTTTATCTTTAATTCTGTCTTTATCTTAATCTTTATTTTTATCTTCAATTTCACTTTTATTTTCATCTTTATTATTACTACTATTACTATAATTTTCATTACTATT
>NC_136523.1:37228936-37258936 GCF_053919585.1 Euprymna scolopes
GTCCAAGTGCCCCCACTGCATTGACTGGGCTTTGGTCTCTGGATCATAGTGATGGATCCAGGTTTCATCCCGTGTAATCAGTCTTTTGAAAAACTTTGACTCATCTTCTTGGCACATCAAATTCATCCTCGAGTACTCGACTCGTTCTCGCTTTTGGAATGGTGTGAGTAACCTGGGAATCGATCTGGCAGACACCTTATGCATATGCAAAGGTCATGAATGTACTAATCTTGACATCTTGGGCTATTTGGCGAATAGTAATTTTCCAAAATGGCAGCCTCAACTTGAGGGACAGATGCCTTATCAATGGCAAAGGGGGGGGGGGGCGACCGGGTCTGGGAGCTGTTTCCACAAACTTGTTACCAGTTGGAATTCACGAGGCCAGCGTTTTACAAGGTCATGTGATGGGGCATTATCACCATAAGTTTCTTTCATTTCATCAAAAGTCTCCTGTGGTGTGCGTCCTTTCAAATACAAAAACCGGATCACTGCTCGACATTCAACAGACTCCATTTCACACCTGACTCAGTTCAAACACCTGTAAAACAGAAACCACAATTAGTTCAGAGTTGTAATTTGCCACATAACCCGTAGAGATATAAATCATTGCACATGCAAAATTTCAGCCAGATCAGACAACTGAAAGTGGGCCAGGGACATTACTTATTGCACTCCCTCGTATTATTATTATTATTATTATTATTATTATTATTATTAACGGGACGTGTGGAAATTCCACAGCGGACACCTTTCATATGTAATATATTAATGTTGGCATTCTGTAGATGTTCAGTGTAAATGAAAACGCCCTGATATTATTATTGTTTTTTTGTTAAAACTGAAAAAGTATGTAGCTAAGCTAGCTAGGACACCTGGCGTTGTCCGATCGTAGAATACGCTTAAATATGATATTTTCATTTATGTTAATTTCGTATATTTTATAACAGTAAATTTTCGAAACCGAAACAAAAACTTATGAAAAAAAAATCATATATATATAATTATTTTTATTATAATAATTAAATATCTACAGACACTAGTGTTTCATCCTTTCGGGAATCAACACCAGTCGAACGATTCAAACTCGGCAACACGAGCCATCTCTGGCTCGATTAGCAAAGACCATATCCATTCGGCTACCATTAACCGCGTGAAATAACGTTGAATTTAAAAATTTTAATTTTAAATGTTCTTTGCGTCAGTCAGACAGTGATCAAATCGTTATACGATGATCTATGCATACCTATATCTATATCTATCCATCTATCTATCTATCTATCTATCTATCTATCTATCTATCTATCTATATATAACGTGTGTTGCTTCAGCTATAATCGAAAACGAAACCAAAACTTATGAAGAATTCTTGGTAAAAAGTATTTATTATAAGGAATGGAAGGTCATAACAATTAAACGACAGCCAATCGGTATGAAAAAACTCGTAGGTGTGGCACACAAAATAACACATACGATAGTAGTCACACAAGCCATCATCAAAGATTTTGATGTTCTCTGGAGTCTGAGTGACAGCATGTTTCCCCAGATTTCCGGTACTCCTCACCTCTTTCAATAACCTCCCTCTGCAGATGAATTTGCGTTACGCAACAACCGTTTACCATTTATTTCTCGTTAGCGGCGACCATTGGTTTTCACTGGAATTGGGGTATCAATAAGCATCCACAGAGTCTCAGTCCCCTTTTCTACACATTCAGTTGAGGTCTGGCTAGTGCTTTCTCTCCTCGGTCTTTCCATCCTTCTTGTCCCTTATTGATTATTTTGTGTAGCCTCAGTTTATGGAAGACTCAAAATCGTGTGTTTTTCCAACAGCTATCTTTGTTCATATTGGCAATCTGAATAATAGACAATATAAACAAAGATGGCTGCCGGAACATACACACGGTGTTGAATCGTTTATGAACTTTTTTCTTCTTGTGGCATTATATTGTCATGCATTTTGTTTTTCTAATTTTCTGAGGAGTATATACACGAAAATAGATGATAATAACTGTTTGTTTCTGCATAACGAAAAGGATCTGTAAAAAGATGTATGAAACTTTTAACATGCTGGAGGAACTATTTTGCATGAAAATGAATATTTGAATCTTGGAATGTAACTATACTGTTATTATTTTATATATTCTCTGCTGTTGTACATTGCTAAACAAAGAGTGAAATATAGTTGAAAAAACATATTTTGCCAAAACACACACACACACACACACACACACACACACACACACACACACACACACACACACATATATATATATATATATATATATATATATATATATATATATATATATATATATATAAAGTGTTTTTATTCAATAAGTCTGAAGAAAGGCTGAAAATTTTCAAACGGCATAATGTTTGATTTTATCCAATTAGTCTTGAAGCAATTGTAAATAACAATGAAATACCCTTTTTGTTGCTATCAACCCATTCTTTGAAGTCTTGGTTTTTGGTAAAACAATATCTGAATGCTCAATTATGAAATATGATAATTTTGTAACTTACAGTATTAGTCATCTCATTTTGGCTTCAAATTTATTGGTATATGAACGATTATTGAATTATATAAACCCGGTATGATTCGGAATACTACAAATAAGACTATATATATATATATATATATATATATATATATATATATATATATATATATATATATATATATAGTGTAGCTTAATCGCCATATATATTTTATAAATTACTAACTAGCTCTACCTACGTATTGAGCACTTTTGAAGTAAATACTTAAAGTTTACGCATAGATCTATACTTTCGTATATTAATTTTATGTGAGTAAATGAAGTAGTTATATATATATATATATATATATAAATGAAGTAGTTATATATATATATCTATAACTATAAATGAAGTAGTTATATATATATATATATATATATATATATAACTACTTCATTTATATCTATAACTATAAATGAAGTAGTTATATATACATATATATATATATATATATATATATATATATATATATATATATATAACTACTTCATTTATAGTTATAGATATATATATATATATAACTACTTCATTTATATATCCGATTGCTGCATCGGAAAGGCCAGTTAAAAATACATAATATACTTTGTTATTTTCTTTAATTTAATCCCTTTTTTAGAATTTATTAGACAAAATTTAACTTTTATTTTACCGTGCCAATAAATATGATCATCACTGTATATATATATATATATATATATATATATATATATATATATATATATATATATATATATATATATATATATATATATATATATATCAAGTAGAAAGATATCCAAAAATTAAGAATATTTTATTTGAATTTCAACAAGGGTCGTTGATACTGCTCAGTCAAAGAGAGCAGACTATATATTTTTTTTATTCTTTATGTAAATACAGTCATATCTTGCTACGATGTGCAGCTCATATAGCCATTCATTTTTATCAAACTCCTGTCGCTCTTCTCCATATCTGTAGAGTTTGTTGCTGTTGCTTGTTCTGTTCTTGTTTTCCTTCCATTCACATTTTGATAAAACTGACCAGCAAAATCCCACCCCTTCACAATTGAGATCCCTAGATCTTAGAGAGCCTTCTACTCCAGTAGTTTCTTCCCCAGAACCGCTAGACTTTGGAATTCCCTTCCGGGTTCCTGCTCCCCCAACTGTACTGACATGTAGGAGTTCAAGTGTCACGTGAACCGACATCCACATAGTACCCCTGTAGCTTATGTCCCTGATAGTAGCCCCCTACATCAAAGTGGCAATGTGCCTTGTTTGGGGTGAAAATGTAATAAAAAAATTTTTTTTAATCCTGTTTTATTTGAACTCTTCAGTTTTGTGTTTATATCGTTTTAACTTCTCATCTTTTGCTCCTATTTTTTTGCTTTGATTCTTCATGTTTTTTGTTAAGCCTTTTCCCTGCTATCCAAATTTCAACTTTCCCATCCTCTTCTAATCGTTTTAACTTCTTTCTTAAGTTTCCTGATCTGCGTTTCCAGCCTCAATTCCCATCCGAGTTTTTTTTCGGTCTATTTTCTTTTCCCCTCCCCCTTGTTCTGCTTTAAACCTCATAGTTACACCTTGCACTTGCGTAAAGTAAACTTTATAAGTCTGTAATATTATCTGTTGGGATGTGTGGGAGTAGCTTCTTCACCTTTTGCGTTTATGCTTTTAATTTCTTCCACTCTTGATTTCGTGTTTATTTTTTCCTCGTTCATAAGTTGTATGATGTTTTCTACTTCATCTACTTTATTCTCTTTGCGTTCCGTTGTTTCACAGATATCGGTCTCCATGTTTCTTGTGTCTGAGTTTTGCATGCGTTTTACATCTGGAGGTTCCATGTGCGAGGTTTCAGTGTGGGTGGGTGTTTCTTGGTTTGTTCCATCATTTGTATTTCGTTGTATTTTTATTAGTTCAAGATTTGAAAGCCAACCTCTCTTGAGAATTAGTTGTTGTTGTTGTTGTTGTTCCTGCTGTTGTTGTTGTTGTTATTATTATTATTATTTTTATCATCATCATCATCATCATCATCATCATCATCATCATCATTTACTCACTAGGAGTTGTCACACAGGCCATCATCAAAAATTGCTCTTTGAGAACAACTTGCAGTATTCTCTGGAGTGACAACAAGTCTCCCCAGACATAAAGGACTCTCCACCTCTGTTGATAACCTTTGCAAAAGAATTTGCGTTATCGCAACAGCTACTTACCATTGATTTCTCGTTGGTGGCGACCATTGGTCTTCACTGGCATTGGGATGTCAATAAGCCTCTCCAAGGTCCCAGTCCTCTTTGTACTCAGCCAGTGGAGGTCTGGCTAGTGCTTTCTCTTCTCGGCCTTTCCGTCCTCCTTGATCCTCATCATTTGGTGTTATGCGCATTCATGGTGACACTCAAACACATACAAAAAGAGGGGGGGCGGTATCTTACAATTATACAGTTCATTATAATAATAATAATAATAATAATAATAATAATAATAATAATAATAACTATTATTATTATTGTTATTATTATTATTATTATTATTATTATTATTATTATTATTTAACGATAGAAAATGATGATTTGAAGTTTATCATGCATATTTGTGGGAAAGAAAATCTGTCATCATAGTAATTAGTTCGATTTGAAACGACTAAGTTTCGGTAAAAACAAAAACAACAACAAAACAGGTCATCCGTTTATTTAAGCGCAAACTTCATCTTAATGATGGCGACCGCTAATTTAGGTCTTGCGTTAAAAATGGCGGAAGCAGACAACTGCTTCGAGCTACATAAGATATTGACACGAGATCGAATTGGATTTGAGGAAATGGAAAATCCAAAACAAAATGCTGATTGGGGGGGGGAATAAGTGAAAATAAATAAACAAATTAAATGAGAATAAATAAATAAATAAATAAATACGCTCGTAGAAAAACAACAACAACAACAACAACAAACAAACAAACAAACAATATTATCAAAATATTTTGTTTAAGGTAAAATAAAAATTAAAAAAAGCCTTATATAAATACCCATCTAATGTCCTAATTTAAATCTGTCTTTAAAAAGACCGAATTTTAATGCGCCATGACTTAGTTACAAGGGACATGTCACTCAAGGTAACGACCGCGACAATAACTTCGACAGAAACTAAGCCATTTCGGTGGCCTTTTAGCTGTCGGTAGTGTGTTAATTTCCTCGACAATCAGTCTTTCAGTGGGCTTTCTTTTTTGCTGGCGGACTGATTCAAAATGAATGTTCTGTGCAGCTCTAGGAGGTCCACCCTCACAGGCCTTGCCTCCCGGTTTTCGGGAGGAGAAAGTTTATCGCTTGTTGCCTGGGGCACCCTCGCCGGGGAATGCCGATGGGGCTATTTAGGCATATTTTTGCAGGGCCGAACTGCTCCTTCTTTAGGAGCACTGACTCATATTTCCACCTTCCGACCTTGTGTCACATCCTCTCGTGGTGGGAGAGAGAGATAAATATCGGCTTTTTAGCTGTCGGACTAAGGCAAATGTTCTAGGTAGCACTAGGATATCCACCCTCCCAGACCTTGCCCCCCCCCACCTCTGACTTTTGTAGGGAGAAACTTTATAACTTGGTGTGTGAGGCCCTCTCACCGGGGAATGCCGACGGGCCTACGTAGATTTATTTAATGCAGGACTAGTGTTCCTCCTTTAGTGGGCGCTGGCTCATTTATTCCACCTTAGGCCTTTGTGTCACATTCTTTCGTGTTGCGAAAAAGTTAAATACCGGGATGCCATGCCGGCGTGGGGATGTGCATTAACAAGAATATATATCCATATATTATCGTAAATTAATATATCATAGCTTTAAAGCCAAAATCTTTAGGCACGCTAGTGTAAAAGAGCGCGGACGCGCGTATGGCAACAGCAGCAGCTGTACGACAGCCAATATATGAAAAAGACCTAGCTGTGTACGAGGTAACGTCACAGCAAGGAAAAAAGGAAACAAAAAGATTATAATAAAAAGAAAACTTGGCCCGAGAAGGACAGAAACAGACGTGTTATACACGGGGCCAGTGCAGTACAGGGGGAGATGCGTCCTAAACATGACCAGACAAAGACAGAGTACAACGTGGTCGACACGTCAGAGTCTTGTTAAACACATTGGCATACGAGAACACTTTTGAACAAGAGTCAAGGCGTTATTCTGGAAGTACCTGTAAATAAATGTCTGTTGTTTCAAGTGGAAAAAACATGAGTCGAATGCTTTACTTGTCTTTGTTTCTTTGCGACTGTCTGCATACAACGTGTGGGGTCCCAAGTGTTGACATGTTATGACTATGTCACGACAGTTCTACTGCAGATATTTAAACACTTATCTCTGAACGCACACAACATGCATTTGATAAAGCAGGGGAAGCTCTAGTCCTTGATATATCCAAATCCTTTGACAAGGTCTGGCATAAAGAGCTTCTCGCGAAAATTAAATCCTAGGTATATCTGGAGGAATACCCAACATAATCGAATCCTTCCTAGACAATAGAAAAATCAAATTTTTCCCCAATGGCCGTACGTCCAACCAAGCCAAAGTCGCTGGAAAAATGGTGGGATCCTTCTACCGCTCCAGTAGATATCTCACTCCTGATGCAATTCTCTACCTATATAAAAGCCAGGTTCGGCCAACGATGGAGTACTGCTGCCATATCTGGGCTGGAGCTGCCAGAAGTAGCTTATCCTGCCTTGACAGAGTTCAAAATAGACTTCGTAGCTTAGTGGCGGATGCCCTTTTCTCTTCCCTGCAATCTCTTTCCCACAGAAGAGACGTTGCGAGCCTGTGTCTATTTTATCCTTATTTCCATGGCAGATTCTCGTCTGAGCTTCAATCTATGATCCCCCCTCGCCAAACTTTCGCGAAAAACACCCGTCTAGCTAAAATCACTATCAATAATTTCCCACACTCTTTATCTGTGCATAAACCTAAATGTAGATTCCATGAACAAAGTTTCTTCCTTAGAACTCTCTTCCGTTTGTCTGCTTTCCAACTAACTACAATCTGATTATCTTCAAGTCCAACGTAAAAAAGTTCTTGATGAACCGTATCGCTAAGTAATACAATTAACAAAATTTCTACTATGTTTACTGCGCTATAATCACACAATAATCAATTAATAGTTTGCGTCCGGAACCCAAGATAACTTCCGCAAAGAGCAAGTTATATATATTCATGTCTGTTACTACGTGTTTGTTGAAGTAGGAGACGCGAGTATTTACATGATATTTAATGCGCTAGTGTAATGGTTGTATAGTTCTTCCTATATATAACTTATTGAACTTAGCAAATAGATTGGAAACTATATAAACTGTGTGACAAATACTTGAACGATTCATTAAGGTGTAAGTTGTTAAGATGTCATTGTTATTACTGTGTCTCCTACAAATATCCAAGATGTAAGTCACTTTTAAATCAATAAATAATAAAATAATAAAAATCAAGATATGATACTACTAAACCTTATGATTAGAATCGTTATTCCAATTTTGATAGATGGAAAGTTCTTGCAAAGAAATTTCATGCATGGAAAATTTCATTATGAAGTCTTTCATGGGTTTGGTCATAGTTCATCCATGTTTCAATCATGAAATTTTGTTTGTTTATTTGTTTGTTTTTCAGCTAACTGATCTCTTCGATATAAAAATACTTTGTTTCTAGTTTTAATCATCTGCTATAAGAAAATCAAAGAAAAATATATTTATTTCTGTTTTGCTAGAAATGTTTAATTATCTTTTCAAAAATCAGTTGTACAAATTATTTTATTTGTAATGGTCACATTGAAAATTGTTCAGACAATTCACTGATAAGAAAGGATACAAAAATGGCGCCCATGTCTTTATAAAATTCGTTGTTCTTATTGTTGATTGGATAGTTTTTTTGTGCGGCTTTTTAAAAAATAAGTTTTGAGGCTGATAAAGAAAAGATGAAAAAAAGGAAGCAATTTTTGTTACAAATAAATTTACTCTCAAATACGTTTCTTATATACACTCAAATTTAGCAGTTTTCTGTTCCACTTTTACAGAGAAATAAATTTCTGCTCATAAAAACACCGGAAATTTTTTTAAAATTTCCATTAAAAATCTATTTAGTATTATGCATCTAAATTTGAGAAAAAACATGCTTGAACAGTGTCAATATTATGTGAAGAAACATGCTTGAACAGTGTCAATATTATGTGAAGAAACATGCTTGAACAGTGTCAATATTATGTGAAGAAACATGCTTGAACAGTGTCAATATTATGTGAAGAAACATGCTTGAACAGTGTCAATATTATGTGAAGAAAAATTTTCCCCACTCTATATCTGTGCCTAAATCAAAACGCGGATTTCATGAGCAAAGCTTCTTTCTTAGAACTGCACGCCTGTGGAACTCTGTTCCGTCTGCCTGCTTCCCTCCGGACTACAACTTGGATGTCTTCAAGTCTAATGTTAACAAATTCCTAATGAACCGCCCCCCTAATTAAACACTTCATAAAATCTCCTCACTAACGTGATGTACTTGCAATAACCCTTATCCCTGAGTGGCTTCCGGGCCTTGATAAGTGGTGATCACTGTGTAAAAAAAAAAAAAAAAAAATTAAAGCAAAACGAATTAACCACCAAATTTGAACTGATGTCGTGTTTATCTAACAAGGAAACTCAAATTTTAACTCAAAGTGATTCCTTATTTTGTAAGTGTTGGTGCAGTATAGTGCTCTAAATAGTAGATATCTAAATCTAGAGTCGGCGCGAGTAAGGTTTCTTGCATGTGATTTCGCTATTAAAGAAAGAGGATCCAAGAATTGGAAAGTGTGTGTTGCTTGTACGAAGGGCGTGCAATTAGTAATGCCCCTGACCCACCTCCAGTTGTCTGATCTAGCTGAAATTTTGCATGTGCAATGATTTATATCTCTACGGGCTATGTGGCAAATTACACATCTGAACTAATTGTCGTTTCTGTTTTACAGGTGTTTGAACTGAGTCAGGTGTGAAATAGTGCTTGTTGAACGTCAAGCAGTGATCCGGTTTTTGTATTTGAAATGACGCACACCACAGGAGATTTTAATTAAATGAAAGAAACTTATGGTGATAATGCCCCATTATATGACCTTGTAAAACGCTGGAATCGAGAATTCAAACATGGCCGGAGGTCTGTGGAAACAGCTCCCAGCCCTGGTTGCCCTCTTCTGCCATTGATGAGGCATCTGTCCGTCAAGTTGAGGCTGCCATTTTGGAAGATCGGCACATTACTATTCGCCAAATAGCCCAAGATGTCAAGATTAGTACAGGGTCTGTGGAAACTATCAGTCATGACCATTTGCACATGCATAAGGTGTCTGCCAGATGAATTCCCAGGTTGCTAACACCATTCCAGAAGCGAGAACGTGTCGAGTGCTCGAGGATGAATTTGGAGATGCGCCAAGAAGATGAATCAAAGTTTTTCAAAAGACTGATTACACAGGATGAAACCTGGGTCCATCACTATGATCCAGAGACCAAAGCCCAGTCAATGCAGTGGAAGCACTTGGACTCACCACCTCCAAAGAAGGCAAGGGTGCAGCCCCCTGCTGGCAAGGTCATGCTCAGTCTTCTGGGACCATGGCGAAGTAGTGATGACAAATTTCTTGGCAAAGGGTACCACAATTATAGGAACCTATTATGCTTCAATTTTGAAGAAATTAAGGGAAACTATCAAAATCAAGAGGGGGGGAAAGATGAGCAAAGGTACCCTCCTCCTGTAGGATAACGCTCCGGTCCACAACTCGCATGTCGGCAGATCAGAAGCACGGGCGTGTGGTTATGAAATCCTTCCCCATCTCCCTACTCTCCTGACCTTGCACCCTCTGACTTTCACCTCTTCTCAACCATGATGTTGTTTTTGAAAGGAAAGCGTTTCCCAGATGGTGCAGCCTTGATTTCTGAAGTCACGTTGTGGTTAGAGGGCCAACGTGTGGTGTTTTACAAAAACGGTCTCCAGAGCTGCATCAAACAATGGGAGAAATGCATAACTCTGGGTGGTTCCTATGTAGAGAAAGACTAATAACTGTGCCAAGTTTCGTTGCTCTACTGCTATGGGAAGTGGATCAGGGGCATTACTTATTGCACGCCCCTCGTACCTATGGGATAATCATTAGCGTTTTAGGTCTGATAGCGAACGTTTGTATTATTGAAGTATATATATACACACGCGCGCGCGCACACACACACACACGCACACACACACACACCCACACACACACACACACACACACACACACACACACACACACACACACACACACACACACATATATATATATATATATATATATATATCTACAGGGTAGATCAAATACATTAAATATTACGATCAGTAATATTTTGTAAATCTTATAATCACAGGTTTCCATACCAGCTGATTGTTGGATAAATCTATTCTTTATAAATATGCTTTTAAATATATATATATATATATATATATATATATACAATATAAAGCTGAATGTGTGTGTGTGTGTGTGTGTGTGTGTGTGTGTGTGTGGTCACGAATAGGCTCCTATATGGTTGACTACTTAAAAAAACTGATTACATATAATGATATAAGAAGTATCGAGACACAGGAATGGGTATGTTTGATCTGGCAGAACGGTGGTTCATTAAAATTGTGGGGTCTGTGTTCGCGCTTGGTCCACAAAGTATGGAAATAAAAAATTTAAAAATTTAAAAAAACGTTTACAATTGTTTTTGATATAGATGTACATAATAATAGTTTGATAAGTACGTTTTAACTTAAATAGGGATGGTATAATAAAATTGCTGTGTCTGCGTTCGCGCCTGGCCCCCATAGTATGGAAATAGGCCCAAACTTTAATAAAGACTTTTCATATCTATCTGCGTAAATATACTTTGATAATTATGTTTCAGTTTGAAGAAATATGGTATAATAAAATTATGGAGTGTTCGCACCTGACCTCCATAGAATGTAAATATGTCACAAAGTTTTACAAGTTTTTTTTAATATAGATCCACAGAATATTGTGATAAGTGTTTCAGTGTGAACAGGCATGTTATAATAAATTATGGCGTTTATCTATTTTATTTTTACTTTCATCATATTTTGCTTTGGTTTTGATACCCCCAAATTCGAAGCTATCTCTTTACAACCCTTCCTTTTCATAACCTATCATACTTTCATAAATCAGAGTCCATTTTCTGTAGGCTGTTTTTGAACCTAGTCAACGACGGGTATTTTGCTAGTATGTATATATATATATATATATATATATATATATATATATATACATACACACACATATATATATATATATGTATATATATATGTATATATATATATATATACACTTTATAAATATGTTTTTAAACAAGATTTTAATATATTAAAGTTCCGGTAATATTCATATCCCAATAAAATTAAAGTCAAAGTTAATTGACTCAATTATTTAAGCTTCATGATTATCTGTTTTCATAATCCATCATGCATGTAATATTTTAGAAAAAATCCAAACAACAAAGAACATCATATTATGTATTTTTCCTATGCGTTACAATTGTTTCACAATCATTTGGACAATTTTAAATATTATATCATGTACAAATATTCCCAAATAGCTACTCTTCAGACGGCAAATTACACTAGTTATACATATGTAAATACATCCATAATCTCTATTTTAAGAGACCAAGCGGTTAAACTTAACATCACCACACCCTTATATTTATTATTTTTGATAGTCTCTGTATTTAATAATCTTCCTATTTTCGTATTTCTATTTTTTAAATATTTCAACCAATTATCTATTATAATATTAATTTAATCGTTTGCCTGTTTTTTTTCTATTTAAATCATTATTTTCTACTTAGATGTTTCATTCTTCCCATCTCAATCTACGATAGTTTTGTATAAATTTGTTTGTATCTATGACCTTTTTGATAATCTATGACCTTTTTGATAATATATGACCTTTTTGATAATCTATGACCTTTTTGATAATCTATGACTTTTTTGATAATCTATGACTTTTTTATAATCTGTGACTTTTTGATAATCTATAACTTTTTTTATAATCTGTGACTTTTTGATAATCTATAACTTTTTTTATAATCTGTGACTTTTTGATAATCTATAACTTTTTTTATAATCTGTGACTTTTTGATAATCTATAACTTTTTTTATAATCTGTGACTTTTTGATAATCTATAACTTTTTTATAATCTGTGACTTTTTGATAATCTATAACTTTTTTTATAATCTGTGACTTTTTGATAATCTATAACTTTTTTTATAATCTGTGACTTTTTGATAATCTATAACTTTTTTATAATCTGTGACTTTTTGATAATCTATAACTTTTTTTATAATCTGTGACTTTTTGATAATCTATAACTTTTTTATAATCTGTGACTTTTTGATAATCTATAACTTTTTTTATAATCTGTGACTTTTTGATAATCTATAACTTTTTTATAATCTGTGACTTTTTGATAATCTATAACTTTTTTTATAATCTTTGACTTTTTGATAATCTATAACTTTTTTTATAATCTGTGACTTTTTGATAATCTATAACTTTTTTATAATCTGTGACTTTTTGATAATCTATAACTTTTTTTATAATCTGTGACTTTTTGATAATCTATAACTTTTTTATAATCTGTGACTTTTTGATAATCTATAACTTTTTTTATAATCTGTGACTTTTTGATAATCTATAACTTTTTTTATAATCTGTGACTTTTTGATAATCTATAACTTTTTTATAATCTGTGACTTTTTGATAATCTATAACTTTTTTATAATCTGTGACTTTTTGATAATCTATAACTTTTTTTATAATCTGTGACTTTTTGATAATCTATAACTTTTTTATAATCTGTGACTTTTTGATAATCTATAACTTTTTTTATAATCTGTGACTTTTTGATAATCTATAACTTTTTTATAATCTGTGACTTTTTGATAATCTATAACTTTTTTTATAATCTGTGACTTTTTGATAATCTATAACTTTTTTCATAATCTGTGACTTTTTGATAATCTATAACTTTTTTATAATCTGTGACTTTTTGATAATCCATAAATTTTTTTATAATCTGTGACTTTTTGATAATCTATAACTTTTTTATAATCTGTGACTTTTTGATAATCTATAACTTTTTTTATAATCTGTGACTTTTTGATAATCTATAACTTTTTTATAATCTGTGACTTTTTGATAATCTATAACTTTTTTTATAATCTGTGACTTTTTGATAATCTATAACTTTTTTTATAATCTGTGACTTTTTGATAATCTATAACTTTTTTATAATCTGTGACTTTTTGATAATCTATAACTTTTTTTATAATCTGTGACTTTTTGATAATCTATAACTTTTTTTATAATCTGTGACTTTTTGATAATCTATAACTTTTTTATAATCTGTGACTTTTTGATAATCTATAACTTTTTTATAATCTGTGACTTTTTGATAATCTATAACTTTTTTTATAATCTGTGACTTTTTGATAATCTATAACTTTTTTTATAATCTGTGACTTTTTGATAATCTATAACTTTTTTATAATCTGTGACTTTTTGATAATCTATAACTTTTTTTATAATCTGTGACTTTTTGATAATCTATAACTTTTTTATAATCTGTGACTTTTTGATAATCTATAACTTTTTTTATAATCTGTGACTTTTTGATAATCTATAACTTTTTTATAATCTGTGACTTTTTGATAATTTATAACTTTTTTATAATCTGTGACTTTTTGATAATCTATAACTTTTTTTATAATCTGTGACTTTTTTGATAATCTATAACTTTTTTATAATCTGTGACTTTTTGATAATCTATAACTTTTTTTATAATCTGTGACTTTTTGATAATCTATAACTTTTTTATAATCTGTGACTTTTTGATAATCTATAACTTTTTTATAATCTGTGACTTTTTGATAATCTATAACTTTTTTTATAATCTGTGACTTTTTGATAATCTATAACTTTTTTATAATCTGTGACTTTTTGATAATCTATAACTTTTTTATAATCTGTGACTTTTTGATAATCTATAACTTTTTTATAATCTGTGACTTTTTGATAATCTATAACTTTTTTATAATCTGTGACTTTTTGATAATCTATAACTTTTTTATAATCTGTGACTTTTTGATAATCTATAACTTTTTTATAATCTATGACTTTTTGATAATCTATAACTTTTTTATAATCTGTGACTTTTTGATAATCTATAACTTTTTTATAATCTGTGACTTTTTGATAATCCATAAATTTTTTTATAATCTGTGACTTTTTGATAATCTATAACTTTTTTATAATCTGTGACTTTTTGATAATCTATAACTTTTTTCATAATCTGTGACTTTTTGATAATCTATAACTTTTTTATAATCTGTGACTTTTTGATAATCTATAACTTTTTTTATAATCTGTGACTTTTTGATAATTTGTGACTTTTTGATAATCTATGACTTTTTTTGATAATCTATAACTTTTTTTTGATAATCTATAACTTTTTTGGATAATTTATTATTTTTTTTTTTTTTGATAATCTATGACTTTTTTGATAATTTATGACTTTTTTTGATAATCTATGACTTTTTTGATAAGTTATGACTTTTGATAATCTATAATTAAAAAAAATAATCTATAACTTTTATTTTGATAATCTATGACTTTTTTTGGGGATAATCTATGTCTTTTTTATAATCTATGTCTTTTTTATAATCTATGACGTTTTTGTGATAATTTATAACTTTTTTATAATCTGTGAGCTGTGCGAGTGTAATAGGGACAGGGATGTTGTTACGTGTCCGTTAATTTTTAACTGTGTCATTAGAGTTCAAACCTCTCGGACCCACACGTTGTTTGGTGCCTTCGCAAATGAACAAAAAAACGAAACGGGGGGGGGGGGAATCTGACTCGGCATTTTTTAAAAAGTGCAAATGAAACAACGCATTTCATTATCTTCCAAAACAACGCATTTCATTATCTTGCAAATGTCTTTTCGCAGGGGTGGGGGGGTGGGTGAAACAACAATAAGCACTTTGGGTGGAGACAGAAAAAATGTGGTAGCAGGCAGGGCAGGCTTGAATTCGTAACGCGAATGAGGAAAGAAAAAAAAACGTGACGTCTTTGCCGATGTGTACATCGTTCGACGTGAAGTTCAAAACGTTGAAAAGTTCTTGATTAGCCGTTTCACTTGTTAACAAATTTACCGAATTTCCATTTACTAACGATTACTATATTGTCCAATTTCTACTGTACACTCCTTAACCCTTATCCCCGAGTGGTCTCTTGGCCTTGATAAGTGGTGATGCCTATGTAAAATAAAAAAATTAAGCGAAATCAATCCAACCGATACGATGATTGCAAAAATGGCGACGCAAAAAAAAAACAACTCCCCCCCAAAAAAAACACCCCCCAAAAAAATCCCCCCCAAAACCCCCCAAAACAAGCAAAAAAACCCCGACCCCTCCTTGTAGAAAACTGTCCAGTTGAGGGTGAAAGAATGAATGTTTTTGGTCAATTTTTCGATATTTGTCGTCCGAAGTGTCGAGCTTTAAAACGATACTGATCTCGTGAGGATCCGTCAGCTTCGTTGAAAGTTTTGCCAGACGTACAGACACAAACACACACACACACACACACACACACACACACACATTTTTCCTTTATATCTATATATTAGCGGGGATGCCCGATGTTGCCCGGGTGTTTGTTTGCAGGAAAAAAAGTGTCAGTAGGCAGCCAGGCTCGAATCCATGACGCGAAGTTGGAAAAGAAAGTGAAAGAAAAGCTGACATCTTACTACTGCGCCATGACGCAACAGAAAGTAAAAAGCGTTGAAATTTAAAGATGTCAATGAAAAAGTTGACTTGCAGAAATGGATAGCTCAGTGAATGAGGTCATGCAGGTGCAGAAATGAAAGTTTGGCTGCCGTATTTGTTTCCCCAATAGTCTTATATGTGGGGTCCCACATATTACTTTGTTAGCAGTATCCGCAGGACAGATACTACACTTGATCTTGTGCTCCCTGGCCAAGAAGGTTGGGGGCTGTTTGTATTCATTTGCTTCTCCACGAAAGAAAATTAGGCACAAGGCCGTTTTTTAATGTGGAGAGAGGGGGTGGGGACTAGCTCAACCGAAAGGGAAGTGGTAGTGATAATTGGTATAAAGGGTTTCCCCTACATTGACCGAAACTGATTGCTACAAGAGCAATAGTCTGATATGTGGGGGCAACTTTTAGTGCAGCATCTTCAGAACAGATTGTATTTATTTGCTTCCCCATGAGAGCAAATCAGGCACAAGGCCGTTTTTAACCGTAACCCTTATACATAAAGAGCCTAACACAAAACCTTAAACATAAAAAGCCTAACACAAACCCTTATACATAAAAAGCCTAACAGAAACCCTTATACATAAAAAGCCTAACACAAACCCTTATGCATAAAAAGCCTAACACAAACCCTTATACATAAAAAGCCTAACACAAAACCTTATACATAAAAAGCCTAACACAAACCCTTATACATAAAAAGCCTAACACAAACCCTTATACATAAAAAGCCTAACACAAACCCTTATGCATAAAAAGCCTAACACAAACCCTTATACATAAAAAGCCTAACACAAAACCTTATACATAAAAAGCCTAATACAAAACCTTATACATGAAGACATTAACCTTAACCGTTATACGTAAAACCCCTAACCCTAACCCTTATACATGCGCAGCCTAACCCTCACCCCTATTACTGAACAGCTTTGCTATAACCCTTATAAATAAAGAGCCTAACACTAAACCTTATACATGAAAACACTAACCTTAACCATTATATGTAAAACGCCTAACCCTAACCCCCGCACATGACCAGCCTAACCCTAACCCATATTTCTGAACAGCCTAACCTTAACCCCCATTCCTGAATAGCTTAATCCTAACCCTTATACATGAAGAGCCTAACATTAAATCTTATACATGAAAACACTAACCTTGACCATTACACGTAAGAAGCCTAAACCTAAGCCTAACCCTAACCTCTATACATGACCAGCCTAACTCTAATCCCTATTCCTGAACAACTTAACCATAAACCCTACACCCTATGCATAAACAGACCAACACTAAGGCCTTTACACACAAACACTTACCATAAACCATATACGTCAACATCTTAACCCTAATCTCAGATACAGGAAAACATGAACCCTTACTCATATGCACAAACATTCTAACCTTAACTTTTAAAATCATAAAATTTGATTTTTCTGAAATAAAAAAAATAACCTACTTGATCAATTTACGTGATTTTTAGAATATGACGTCTTCATTCTGTCACGAGTATGTACATCATAACATTTTTTGTGTAGTTTTGTTATTTTAACTGTGAAATTCTGAATAAGCACTGGTTAGTTTTATGTTAATCGCCTGAGGCACCCTTTCCACGGAATACCAATGAGATTGCACGGACATTTTTCCAGTCGAAAGTGCTCTTCTCAAATTTCCCTTTTCCTAGCTTGTGTCACATTTTCCGCTGGGGAAGGGAGATAACCTTAACAGGCTAGCCCTAATCCTAATACATAACAAAATGAAGATGGGATTCGTCTTGTTTTTCTTGTTCTTGTTCTTGTTCTTATTTTATTTTTATTTATTCAATTTTCACCCCAAACAAGGCACAGTGCCACTTTGAAGCAGGGGGCTACTATTAGGGAATTAATTAGCGGGGTCATTATGAAGGGAGAAGAGTAGAAAGATGTTTGTTAACATTACACTTGAACTTCTGCATATCATTGCAGTTGGGAAAGCAGAATCCCGGAAGGGAGTTCCAAAGACCCGCAGTTCTGGGGAAGAAACTATTGGAGTAAAAGGCTTTCTTGCACCTAGGGATCTCTACTGTAAAGGGATGAGACTTAGTAGCTTGTCGGGTTTGTCGGGGGTAGTTACGTCGGGGAGGTACAAGTGTTTGCAGTTCGTCAGAGCATTCACCATTAAAGTATTTGTAGAACAGGCAGAGGGATGCAACATCTCGTCGATGGGACAGAGGTTGAAGCCCAGATGACAGTTCAGGACCTATCAGGTTGGCGACTCTTTTTTGAACCCTGTCCAGGAGCGAGAGACAAGCAGCAGATGCACCAGCCCAGATGTGACAACAGTACTCCATACATGGGCGAATGGTTGCCTTATAGAGGTATAGGATACTGGCAGGCGTAAGTAGTTTTCTAGCACGGTAGAGGGAGCCAACCTTCCTTGCAGCAGCCTTGGCAATGCTCTCAATGTATCTATTCCAGTTCATATTCCCTGTAAACGTTAGGCCGAGGAGTTTAAAAGAAGTACTTTCAGGCAATGTGTTCTTGGCCATTGCTATTGGTGGTAGAGAAGGTTTCTTGTAGTTATTGAAGGAAACAAGCTTAGTCTTAGCAGCATTGAATGAGACCAACCATTTTTGTCCCCATTCCACTACGGATTGGAGGTCATCCTCTAGTGTTTCTGCCATTTTCTTGGATATGTGTTCATTTGTTTTCCCCTCATATCTGTTATAGAGAGTGGTGTCATCGGCAAATATACCCATCTCCGAAACAATATTATCAGGGAGGTCGTTTATGAATATCAGGAACAATAGAGGTCCAAGGATAGACCCCTGAGGCACTCCCGCATTTATGTCATATTGTTTGGATGTACGTCCGTCGAGGACAACTTTGATTTTTCTATTACTTAAGAAGGATTTAATTACGTTATGAATTCTTCCAGTGATTCCATATGATCTAATTTTCCTTAGAAGACCATCGTGCCATACCCTGTCAAAAGCCTTAGATATATCAAGGGCCACCGCTCTACCCTCCCCTGTTTTATCCAATGAACGGTATATACGTTCAGAAACTACAGTTAAGATATCTGCTGTTGAACGGGCTTGCCTGAATCCATATTGTTTGTCAGTCAAGAGTTTAGCAGCTGTTAGGTGCTGGACTAGGGCTTTATTAACTAATTCTTGTTCTTGTTCTTGTTGTTGTTCTTCTTCTTCTTGTTGTTGTTGTTGTTGTTGTTGTTCTTCTTCTTCTTCTTCTTCTTCTTCTTCTTCTTCTTCTTCTTCTTCTTCTTCTTCTTCTTGTCGTCCTCCCACCCTCTCATTTCGTCATATCAATAAAACAGTAAATGCCAAACGCTCAAATATATCATTTTCTTTACATTTCAATTTCTTTCAGTCTCTGTAACAAAAAACAAAAAAAAAAAACAAAAAACAAAACAAAAAAAAAAAAAAACGACGCCCTCACTCCCTATCTCTCTTTGTTCTTCGCTCTTATCCTCTTTTCCACCCCTGCTTTAAGAAAAAAAAAACACTACCACCAGAAAAAATAACACAAAAAAAAATAAAATAAATAAATAAATAAAATAAAAAAATAAAAAACACTAACTAAGAAACATATTATAACTCAGCTCGAATTATTAACAACACCGATCGATACTTTTATAATTTGAACAATTATTCAATCGCCCGAGGAATTCGAAATTTATTGATTACGATTGGCTCGCCTGTCGGTTGCGTACTCAGACAAGAGAGGGCGGCGATGGCGGGGGGCGACTGTCTTCGGCGAAGTCATTCACGTCTAACAAAAAGAAAAAAAAATACACGGTCGCCATGTTTTAAATTTAAATGAACATGGCGGCATATGCGCGCACATTTTTTAAAAACTTCTCTCTCTCTTCCTCTCTTTCTATTTCTCTCTCTCTCTCTCTCTCCCCCCCTCTCTCTCTCTGCCTCTCTCTCCATCTTTCTCTCTCTTTTCCTTTTTCTTTTTCTCTTTCTCTCTCCCCTCCTCTCTCTCTGTTTCTCTCTCTCTTTTTCTTTCTCATCCCCTCTCTTATATTTCTTTTTTATCCTATCGTCTCTCTCTCTCCCTCTCTCTCTTTGTTCCTTTCCTGTTCTCTATCTTTCGCTTTTTCATTTTCTCCCTCCTTTTCTCTCACTCTATTCCCCTCTCTCGTTATTTTACTTTCTTTCTCTCTGTTTGTTTCTTTATTTTGTTTTTTCTCCCCCCCTCTCTCTCTGTCTTAGTCTCGTGTTTTTTCTTAAATTCCTCTGTTTCTTTATCCCCCGCCCCCCCTCTCTCTCTCTCTCTCTCTGTTTCTCTCCGCATGTCTTCAGATATTTATGTATGCTTTCCGGAATCGATCACTCAGTAGTAATTTTATAGAATCTCTCCTATCATCAGAGCCTAGGAAATTGTTGAATGCCTTTTTACTCCGTTGGCTGAGTTATATGGTCGTGGTCGTGTTCAATTCGTGGAAGTCCACCCTCACAGATTTCCTACCCATAGGGTTATTTGGCGCTTATTAAGAACTAGCCTGGGTGCCCGGCGTTGCCCGGGTGTTCGGATGTGTGTTGTGAGCAAAAAAAAAAAAAAAAAAAAAGTTGTAGTAAGCAGACAGGCTCGAACCCGTACCGCAGAGGCGGAAAAGAACGTGAAAAAAAAAACAACAAAAAAAACGTAACGTCTTTCCTGTCGCGCTCATCGCCCAACCGAAAGTGACGTATGTTTAAATTAAAGCTAGTCAATCGAAAAAAAGGAGATCACTTTCGAAAATATCGGTGAAAAAAGCGACTGTAGAAAAATGCCCTGTTGAGTGCGAAGCAATTAATGTTTTTGGACAATTTTTCGATATTTGCCGCCCGAAGGATCGACCTTCAAAACGATACCAATATTGTGAAAATCGTTCGCCTCTGTCGAAAGTTTTTTCAAGACATGAAAAAGGCTTCCTTCGGTCTTGACAGACTATGGATATCCATTGTAAGGGTGCCTGCGCGTGAATTTTTTTTTGGCAAAAGTTGCGCAATCTCCAACCACACCTCTCTTGATTTGACATTGTTGAATATCAGTGGAGGTTTAGGACGACTGAAAACAATGCTGAGATAAGCAGAAAGCACATACACGCCTATAATTCCCAAATAGTCACCCATCTTGTACTAGCCAGGCTCAACGTTGCTTAACTTCTGTGATCTGACGAGAACTGCTGTGTCAACGTGATTATGCCGTACTTACATTATTATGCGAGACATACATACATACATACAGACAGACAGGCGAGATTTATATTATAGATTACACTTATTTAAAAAGAAAAAGAAAAGGAAGAAGCAAAACTATAGGTATAACGTTATAATGTAACGGTCACGTTACGCTCAAACCGTGTTCTTTACAGTACAAACATTTCTCGGACCTCCACGCCGTCGAGCACCGTCGCAAAGGAACAACCAAACAAAAATAAATAAATCCAACAAAACGTATTTAATGCCATTACTTTACAAACAATGGATGCTTCTTTTTTTTTTTTTTCTAACTGTTCATTTCGTCTGCAATGTTAGGAAGAAAGTGTCCTGGTTTTAGAGTGTCCTAAACCCTAACCCTAAACCCTAACTTAAACCTTTCAGCTATAACGACCCATAATACCAACGGAAAAATAATTTAGAGATCGTTTTTTTTTCTTAGTTAAAAAAAAAGAAGCTTTCCATCACATAACGTGTTGATTGGATGAGCGCGTGTTAAAATGTTCAATGCGACCAATCATCTCCATCAAAGGCGCTGGTTGTCGGTCCATCGTTCAATTCCTTTGGTTGTTTATCGTGTTATATTTTGAAATAGAATTTTCCTCGGTCTGTCATATGAAGGTATTCAATTAGTAATGATCCTGGCCCACTTCTCATAGCAGTAGAGCAACGAGACTTGGCACAGTTATAATTCTTTGTCTACATATGAACACACCATAGGTACACATCTCTTCCAGCGTTTAATGCAGCTCTTGGGCGTTTTTGTAGAACACCCCAGGTTAGTCAACCAACCATAACGTAACTTTCAAAAACAACTTCATGGCTTGGAAGAGGTGATAGTCAGAGAATCCAATGTCAGAGAAGAAGATGCATGAGGAAGAGAGTGGTTTAAACACAATAGTAAGCTTCCCAAAGAGTCCTCAGAACAACAGCAGTCACACTATGCTACAGTGCTGCAGAATACTGCGCCTCATCATGGTCTCGGAGACAACACACAAGATTAATTGACAAAAAACATGCGTATTACCTCAAGCTATCTGAAGTCAACCCCAACACAATGGCTACCAGTAACAAGCTCAATCGAACCACCCCACATAAGGAGGGAAGAGGCAAGTCAAAAATGGATTTAAAACGCCGCGGAGGACATTAGGGGACTAAAGAGGAGGGCAAAACATTGATGAGGACACGAGGGAACTTACCAATCCAACACATTTTAAAAGATGCCCCAGATACCGCCAGATTGAAGGCCTGAAATCCCTACTATAACTCAAAAATAAAAAATTTCAACCCAGTTTATACTTAGAAGGAAGAATGGAGAAATAATGCTCCCAAACGAGGGGACATCATTGAAGACCCAACTCTGGTTTTGCTGCAAATAATAGGAAGCAGTGGGTAGTCGCAAGTCGGATCAGAACAAGACTGCAGTAAACAATCACAGGCGGAGACAAATAGACCCTCCCTCCAATCTGCCCAAAGTGCAAGGAAGCCCTTCCAGGACACAGACAACCTGATGCTACACGGACCAATCACCCACCTGGAAGGAGGCTATGCGACAATTTTAGACTCCAGATTATATAGCCAAACATCTGTGATTCTTTTCTGGATTTATCTCACTAATTTTATTCCCTGACAACCTCTCTCTCACAGATGTGATGCTGCTAGTCTCAGTCTTCTCTATGCTATCACGACACGCGTACTTCAGAATTGCATAACAGACCCCCTGCTCCCTTTGGTCTAATGGTCTCCATCAATTCATTGTTTTGATCTCATTATAATATAGCTTTCTATTTCAATAGATTGTTTCCAGCAATAACAACTTTGTGGAATTCCCTTCCTGCTGACTGTTTTTCTTTCCACATATAACTTTGATCTTTTTACGACTACGACCAATAGGTATCACCTGTATTTGCAATAGTCATGTTTCATTCTTATTAACTCCTTACATAAAGGTATGAAGCCACGTAATGTAAAGAGCTAACCAGAACAAACGCGGCCGCCGTTTCGTCTAGTGGTTGTTATAGAAATAATATTCTTTTCATATATGAAGAAGACACAAGGAGACGTTCGCTGAGAGACTTTCAAGGTTTTATTAAGAAAGAATCGATTCAGAAAAGAGAGATTGCTGCCATCTTAGCAAATTATTTACTTCTTAACTTTCTAACATAACTGAAATGAATGTGAATGACGCACTGGACAGAGACATCGAGGTATCACTCCGCTTAGACTATACAGTTTTCTACATTATTGGCGATGTCTCATTCGCACGGCTTCCACGAAGAGACTGATTTTAAAGCATTTATTTTCTTTCGCTCGAAAAACATGACGTCTTCTGTCGTCTCCTCTGTTTTGCCCACTGTTTAACCTACTGCTCCCCTGCCTCAAGTTTACGTCATCTGTCTTTTAGAACGATATATAGGTAGAGAATTGCATCAGCAATGAAATATTTAATGGATCAATAAACGAATCCCACCATTTTGTCGGCGACCTAGGCAACGGATTTGATGTACGTGTTCAATTTTAGATCAGGCGTAAAGGTCAAGCCCAGAAGCTTGTCTAAAACACAGCCTCCTCAAGACGAGAACCATTCATTTTAATTGATGTCAGATGAGGATCAAAGTTTTGATGATGTAAAGATAGATACTTGGTTTTAGATGCATTAAAAGTAACCAGCTACTTATTACCCCATTGTACCACGTGCTCAAGATCAGAGGAGAGAGAATCAGAGAAAATTTAGTCGTTTACGGCCTTTGATAGAAGCTTGGTTTTAGATGCGTTAAAAATATCTCATTGTAATACAGCTTTATATTCCAATAGGTAATTTCCAACAATAGCAACTTTGTGGAATTCCCTTCCTGTTGACTGTTTTATTTTCTCCATATAACGTTGGCCTTTTTACGGCTACCACCAATAGGTATTTTTGCAATAGTCATGTTTTGTTCTTATTAACTCATTACATAAAGCCATGAAGCCACTTAAGGAGCTAACTAGAACGAACGTCATCGCCGTTTCGTCTAGTGGTTGTTATAGAAATAAGCTTCTTTTCATGTATGAAGAAGACACAAGGTGACGTTCGCTGATTTATGGTGTTTTCACAAATTTCCGGCCATATTTGAATTCATGATACTAGCGTTTTAAAAAGTCATATGATGGGGTATCATTATCATACGTTTCTTTCATTTCATCAGAAGTCAAATAAAAAAAAAAACAATCACTGCGTTACACTCGACAGGCCTAATTTCACAACTGACTCAGTCCAAACACCTGTAAACCAGAAATCACAATTACTTCTCATTATTAATTTTTATTTATTTACAGACTATTATCTTCATCTTTTAGTTGTTTCACAACGTTTCGGCCAACTATTCCTCTGCCTTCGTCAGGTGGTAAACGCGACAGATAGGAACTCTAAATCTCCTGACTGCATTCCCTGCAATTACCGCCTTCCGTAGTTGTTGTTGTCTCACCACATTTTTTGGCCAAGTAAGCCTCTGGCCGGTTTGGGGTAGGATTGAAACCGTTATCTTGAGACAGTTCTCATCAGGTGAGAATTGTCTGAAGATAGCGGTTTCAACCCTACCCAAAGCCGCCAAGAGGCTTACTTGGCCAAAACGTCGTGAGACGACAACCACAACGGAAGGCAGTAATTGCGGTGGATGCAGTTAGGAGATTCAGAGTTCCTATCCGTCGTGGTTACCACCTGACGAAGGCCAGAGGAATAGTTGGCCGAAACGTCGTGAAACAACTAAGAAAAAGATGAGGAGTCATAGTCTGTAATAAATAAAAATTAATAAATAAAACTCATCTCATGAATTCTAATTAAATAATATACACTTCTAATAAGTTCTAATTTATCATAGAGATATATATCATAGAGATATATATCATTGCACATGCGAATTGTCAGATCAGACAACTAGAAGTGCGTTAGGGGCATCACTTATTGAACGCCCCTCGTACTAAGATTTGAAATAACATTTTCGTTGATCTGTAAATAACATTTTTGTTGGCGTGAAACGCTTATGCTTTAAATGGTATTTTGTCGCTCTGTCAGAATCAAATTTGAAATAACAATTTCGTTAATCTGTAACGCTTACGAATGAAATAGCATTTTCATTTGTCTGTCACGCCTCGGTTTGGAATAAATTTTCATTGGTATGTCGGGCTTAAGTTTGAAATAGAATTCTTACATGGCTAATTAACCATGAAATAGGATTTTCGTTGGTCTGTCACGCTTAAGTTTGAAATTTAATTATGTGGCAGTCCGCTCAAATGTCACATTAATGACATTGTGTTACTCCTCCTTTGCTGTCACCCGGGCTACCCCCAGCCCCCTTAGCTTCGCCACTTCTTTATATATATATATATATATATATATATATATATATATATATATATATATATATATATACTTAATTTACTCACATAAAAATAATATAAGAAAGTATAGATTTATGCGTAAACTTTAAGTATTTACTTCAAAAGTGCTCAATACGTAGGTAGACCTAGTTAGTAAGTTATAAAATGTATATGGCGATTAAGCTACACTGAATATTCCGCGTTTGATCCACTCTAGGATTATTCAGGCGCCAATCAATCTACCATATAATAATCCAGCACCAGACCTAACGGAAAATAATCACAATAAGCAGGACGCAATATATTTTGGTTCCACATCTGGCCTAATAAAACATAGAATTTCAACGCACGAATATTCTTTTAAAAATAACTCTCTGTCAAACCAAAATACTCTATCCAACTATATTTGGCAACTCAAAAATAGCAATATTTCTTTCAAGTTGAAATGGCGAGTAATTGAATCTTGCAAACCATATAAACCAGGAGATAAATTCTGTGCACTATGTACAAAAGAGACCCTAAAAATTTTGAAATATGAAGATATAAAAAATGCAAGCACCCTATTAAATTCAAGACAGGAACTAATCTTCACATGCAGTCATAAACGTTGGTTTAAATTTAATAAATATAAACCACCTTAAATCATTAAAAATTACTTATTAGTAAAAATAGATTACAATTTTTTTTATTATTCTGTAATAAATTAAGTTAGACTAATTATCCTCCTTACATCATTTAATTAAAGAAAATATGACTAATTATCCCCCTTGCATTATTAAATTATACAAATAACATTAACATACATTTTCTTTCGAATTATAAACCGTGGCGTCTTTAAATCAAAAATATGCTAACGGAAATAAATTATTGCACGGGCGTTCTTCTTAAAATTTATCATTCCATAAACTGAAAAGCTATAGCAAACATCTATATGAGTACTTTAACCATAGTTCCTGATTTCAAAAGGCGAAAAATTAAAAGGTAAATATTTGTACCTGTATTTTTATGTATATATCTGTATATCTATGTATATGTATATATGTGTCTATTTTTTCATATATATGCATGTATATATTTGTGTATGCATGTATGTATGTATGTATAATATAGTGCTTAAACCAAATTTCTATTTTATTTCTATCTCTAACCCATATTAATTTTCTTACCAAGTTTAAATCCATACTTTTATTTTAATTTTTTCCAGATACATCTGCCTTACTTTTAATGCTAGGTTTATTTATGGTATCTTTTATATTTAATAAAAACCCTTCACAATATTTGCTGACGAGGAAACATTATTTATTAAAAAACTATATGTAATAATTATTGTCCGTAACTTGATGTCTACCACAATAAAAACACTGTTTTCCGAAACGATCGTACAAATAATTGATTTTGTTGTTGTTCCTTCTTATGAAACGGATTTTTAATTTAATTATAATTTGATTTTTAAATTATCAATCACATTACTAAATATTAAATTAGCTCTAGGATATTTACCTTTCGAGCTTATTATATATCTACATTACAACGAGCACTTTTTCTTTCCTGTATTTTAATTAAACTAGTAATTTCACTATTACATTAAAATACACTCTGCTCTTTAGACTATTCTTCTAATCTCCTTTAAATATATATATATATATATATAAGGGAAAGAAAATTAAAACTGTAAGTTGAACTTTACAATCAAAATTTATTGTTCGACTGAATACTCCAAAAAACAATTTACAAAGTCCTTATTACGCTGAGTTTCAAAGAATGCTATTCTTGTTATTCTTCTCATCAGAGGACATAAAGAAATCAGCAAATTATATTTGTAGCAATGCTAGAACTTGCTAGTTAAGGCATTAAGTGAAACTGCAATTTATTGTAGTTATAAATTGCCAAATAAAAAAGTGAAAAAATGTTGGATATGTAAAAAAAAAAACTAATATAAAGACAAACCGCGCATATTTCAGCTTGAATGAAAATCCTCTCAAGTTGATCCGAAATGCAAAATTGTTCTTCAGAGAGAATGGAGTTCAAAATAAGTTCAGCGTGACGATGCATATAATCCGATTGGAAAGCCTTCAAAACAGCTGAAATAATGAAATTTGTTTTTTTCCGGGTAGTGCAGTAGCCCAAAGAGAAGTCTGTCCCCAGTCAAATGGGACCTAACAGTAAAAAGAGAGAGGACCAGTATGAGAACCTTCATCATCGGCTTAATTAGAAAAAGTGATTTCAAATTAAATTTTAAAGTAATTAAGTTCAGGATAAGTGGGGTAAAAAAAATCAGTAAATACTGTTATTAATATTAGTTTGAAGTTTACCATTGCGTAGATCAGGTAAACACTACACCCCTTTGATTTCATTATATATATATATATATATATATATATATATATATATATATATATATATATATATATATATGATTATTAGATCATATATTTATGCTGTGCTGTGAAACTGCGTTTGTTTATATTATTTCTGGAAACTTATTTTAAGCATCTCATAATATTTCTCGGTACTAGGACCTATACTTGTGGTCGTGCTGTGATATTGCATGTATTTTATCGTTTTGATTTAAATATGTTTTATGCTATTGGTTAGTATACATTATGGTTTTATTATACATTAGTCATTTTATTGTAAAAGTTTTTTATGGGAGCGGGGGCAGAACCGCGAGGTCAGTATTAAGTTCTGAGCATGTGTGTTTTTAATTTGATTTCTTTTCTTTTGTTTTATTTGAGGACAATTCAGAGTCGATTGGAAAACACTTAATGTTGTCCAGTGTAGTATCCTGCCAATGGTACGATAGGAGACTTTTTTATGGTTGTTGATGCAAGTTTGGAATGGAGTTTTGGTTTCGCCGATATAATCCCCCTAATCATAAATAGAACAGTAAATACAATATATATACTGTTGCATGTCATAATAATGGCTGACGAGACTCAACGAGACATGATAACGTGGTGATCATTTGTCGATACGAAACCGACGGTACTATGTTATTTGAAACTTATGTAACACCATATCTAAAGATATTCTCTATTTTTCTCTGTATATTTATATTTATTATATTTATTATATTTATTTATATGTTTACTGGAAGCTCTGTATATCTATATATATTAGTAACATTGAAAAAAAATGTAATTTGGCAGGCGTAAGCCGACTTAAAGTGCCCTTCTACGCACGAATACATTGATACATTTAACTACGTTAATTTTTAAAGTTTGGATACTAATATAGACTTGTCTTAGAGTGTAAGGAATTACCCTGGAAAGCTACATGTGTTGGTTTCAATTCTAGCTAATAGCACCCAAGTAATAATTTTTGATCTTTTGATATCATTATTATATATTGAGTACAACATACGTTTGAATAGAAAATAATAAGTGCGAAATATACATCAATTAAAATATCGTATTTAAGCAGCGTATCTTACAAATGGGCAACTATCTCTCTCTCTCTCTCTCTCTCTCTCTCTCTATATATATATATATATATATATATATATATATATATATGGCACTATATTTCAGTGCTACAGTTGGTAGTTACTTATGCACCCTCCCCCTGCATGGCCAGGTGGTAATTTGGCTTTAGGCGGAGGGATACGAAGAAATGCAACCGCAGAATTCCCTTTCCTCTATCGGCCTCTTTTTTCGTCCGGACAGCATGAGGTAAGCGCGTATTTTTCTGTCCCTCTGTAAATGAGAGGAGAGGGAGCCCTCCCCTCCTCCCATCACTAGTTAGGTTAGTTAGTTTAATTTTGAAGATTATCACTTGTAAATTGTCTTTGTAATATATTTTGTATACATAATGTAGAATAAATAGTTAATTATTTTTCATATATGTTACAATGGTGTTGTGTTGTGTGTTTTCTTGTGTCTGCCATAAATGTCTCCGTTAAACAAAGAAGCTGTCCGGAGAACTAAGGAAAAAGATTCCAACCCGAATGCCACCAGGATGAAGATGTCATCTTGAGAGGATGAGGAGCCACACACCCGCATCCAACATCTCAGGTATGATTTTCTTCTTGATACACAGATCCTAATGACTGGCCCATCTTTACATCTTCATATGACCGTTTCTAAGACA
>NC_136523.1:37266436-37286436 GCF_053919585.1 Euprymna scolopes
GTTAGGAACGGCGACAGTGGTAACGTACAGTTTGAATGTCTAAAAGAATTCAAGAAAGATTTCAAGAAATAATCCAACTAAAAACACCCAAAAGTTGAGACTAGTATAATATAATAGTAATAATAATAATAATAATAATAATAATAATAAAATAATAATAATAATAGTAATAAAAATAATAATAATGATAATAATAATAATAATAAAAATAATAATAGTAATAATAATAATAAAAATAATAATAATATTGATAATAATAATAATAATAAAAATAATAATAATAATAATAAAAATAATAATAATAAAAATAATAATAATAATAATAATAAAAATAATAATAATAAAAATAATAATAATAATAATAATAATATAAATAATAATAATAATAATAATAATAATAATAATAATAATAATAATAATAATGATAATAATAATATTTATAATGGTCATTGCCAACGTAAAATAAATGGTAAGCGGTTGTTGCGATAAGGCAAATTCATCTATTACTATTGAACGTACTGGAAATCTGGGAAGACTTGTTGCCCATGGAACACCACAAATTTTTCTCAAAGAGAAATCTTTGACGATAGCCTTCGTCAGTGAATACTAAATACTTCATTGAACTCGAACCTCTATGTTCATTCCAAAAACAATTTTCTCTGTTTAGGACGAGAAGAAAAAAGATAAACGTGGCTGTTTCATTTTAAACTCGTTGGAAATCCGTACATTTTCGCATTTCAAAACTCCTCGAAGACGAAGTGGTCAAGACGGTTCTCTCTAAATGGCGACTCCGATTTTATGAAGTGCCAGTGAGTGACGGTGAAATCCAGATGAAGCTCTCTCCTTTGACCAGCGTCATTCCGACTCAAGTGGACATCTTTCGGCTTGGTTCATAAAAAGTCATAACGGCCATTCTTCAGATGAGTCCATTTGATCTGTGCAGTTAGCGCAGTTAAATATGCTGCAGCGTTTTATTTATCTGATCAAATGTGTATATATTTTGTCTGGTGCAAAATCATATAAAAGTTTTAAGAAGAGGTGTCTTGCGCAGTTTCTGACCTTTATCCGTGTGACGTGTTCGTTACAAATAAAAGGCTTCAGCATTTCCTTGGGGGGGTATTTATGGTCCTTGTCTGGCGCCGCCGCTTCTCTCTGTCGTCTAGTGGTTGCTTCGTTATACTCGGCTACTTTGGTCTATTCTGGCCATGATCAGTCATCAGTGTTGCTAGACAAATAAAACCCTTTTTTCATGCGTAAAGAAACACAGAAACGTTCACTGTGAGTTTCTAAGGTTTTATTTCTAGGGAGAATTAACTCACACCAGAAAGAAAGAGAGAGAGAGAGAGAGAGAGAGAGAGAGAAAGAGAAAGAGAGAGAGAAACAGACAATGTAACGTTATCTTAGCTTATTAACATTTCTACTTAACTAAGAACTAAGATAAGTGATATGCTGAATTAAATATTTGAGGGTCATTTCGCCCTTAGCGATATTCAAAGTTTCCTTTCTGCTTACATTATTGACCAACTGCCTTGTACACGTCACATCGTGAACTCGCATTATTCAATGTCTCCAGTTCGGCTCTCATTATTGGCACACACACACACACTCTCTCTCTCTCTCTGTCTCTCTCTCTCTTTATCTATCTATCTACCTATCTATCTATCTGTCTATATATCTCTTCTCTATCTATCTATCTACATCTCTCTTTCTGCCTTCCTCTCTAGATTTATAGGGAGGATTAACTCATACTGGAAAGAGAGAGAAAAAGAAAGAGAAAGAAAGAGAAAGAAAGAGAAAGAGAGAGAGTGAGAGGGAGTAATCATATTATTTGAACACTGTCTGATTTTTACAACGTTTCGGTCGACGTAACCTCCAACCTTCTTCAGGTGAACCTCGTCTACCTCGATAATGTTTCTGTTGAACTCGGGAATTTGGAACGGAATTTCGAACGGAACCCTTTATTTACTTCACGGGGGTAGCATGCTCTTGTTCCGTCAGTCGTGACTGGATAGAGGTCCTAAAAAATGTTCAATTGTATTTTTTGGTCCCCCACACTGAGAATTGAACCTTCAACTTTCAGGAGAATATAATTGTTAATTACTTAGACCTCCATCTAATCATGGATGACGGAACAAGAGCATGCTACCCCCGTGAAGTAAAAGGTTCCGTTCGAAATTCTGTCTAAATTCCCGAATTCGACAGAAACATACCCGAGTTCAACAAGATACACCTGAAGAAGGTCAGAGGTTAGATAAACCGAAACGTTGTAAAAATCACACTCAAGATGAGAATAGTAATTCGATGAATCCAAATAATACGAATAACCAATCCTTATCTCAAGAATTAAAAAAACGAGAGAAAGTAATGTTATCTCTACTAATTATCTTTGAGGATTATTTCACTCTTGCCGATATTCCAAATTTCCTTTCAGCTTGCATTATTGACAAACAGCCTTGCATATGTTCTATGGTAGATTCGCATTATTCGATGTTTCCAGTTCGGCTCCCATTATTGGCACTGTTTCTCTCTCTCTCTCTCTCTCTCTCTCTCTCTCTCTCTCTCTCTCTCTCTCTCTGACAGCTTGCATAGGCAGATTAATTTAACTTTTTTCCAGCTCGATTAGAACGTGACGTCACTACTTTACTTTTCTCTCACATACTGTTGTGTCTACGCTGTTTGTCCTGCGGCCCCTTGTCTAACCCTAACCCCGCCGTCTTGTCTAGTGGTTGTTTCGTTTTCCTCGTTTGTTCTCGTTTGCTCTGGCCAACGTTCACTGAGAATTTCTAAGGTTTTATTGCTGGAAGGAATTGACTCACACAGGTTTTATTGCTGGAATTAATAGATAGATAGATAGAAAGTAATGTTCTCTTAACTAATAATTTAGTCAATTTATTTACTTAACTAAGATAGGAGACTTTGGACAGAAATCTTTAGGGAGTTCTTTCACTCTTGGCGATAATCAAAATTTTCTTGCAGCATCATTTGCGAACTGCTTTTGTTACGTATCGAGTGGCGACTAAGTAAGCTAGTGTGATTTTGACAACAAGGGTCACACTGACTGTATGATAATCCAGATTTGTAAAACAGAATCGTTGCTAGGGTTTGATGAAAGATGGGTGACCGGCAAAGGCGACATGTCAAACGGTAGACAAAACAAAATCGAACGACAGCGAATGACATCAATAACTGGATTCAGAAAACCAAATAACCAGAAAATGTGAGAGCACAACTATCATTTTCATGTAAGACGATTTGAAAATGTGGAGACAGACAAACAGACTTTTATATATTAGATGTTCAAAATCTTTACCTAAACATGATGGACTGATTATCTTTTATTTCAAAAGAAATTACAATTTAAACTTAAGGTTACTGACTCGCGAAAACGATATTTACAAACTGAAGTGTAATTGAGAAATAGCAATTACTATTTCAAACGACGTGACAGACAAACGAAAACGCCATTTCTAACTTGAGCAAGACAGACCAATGAAAATTGTATTAACATTAGTTATGGGACGATTCCAATATTTTTCCAGATTCCGATACACTTACCAATTCCATGCTAAATTCCCGATTCCGATTCTTTATAAATATCTAATTATTTAACTACAAGATTGTTATTGTTCCCGATTTTCGTAAAAATACATGTTAAATATGCATATATTTTCCTAAACATCAAAATACACTTGTGGGGGATGATTTATCGATTTTAGCTTTACTTGTATTTTAAAATCAATAAATATTTATTATTTTTATCATTATTACCAGCAATGGAAGATTTTACTTGAAACAAAATAAAAAAAAAAAAGGCAAAAGAATCGATTTGGTATCGAAAAATAGGCGTCAATTTTTCTGATTCTGATGCCCCTAAATCTTCCGATTTTTTTCCGATTCCGATTAATCGTCCCAACACTAATTAAACCCTTCACAACTTACTAACGAAGACGCCATTAAAAACAAGGAAAATGCGATTTCAAACTTGCGCTTTACAGACAAAATGAAAATATTATTTCGATTTTAAGTTGATTATTTATTATTTGGATTCTTTAGACTACTGTTCTTATCCTGATTGTCATTTTTCAAAACTGTTCTTATCCTGATTGTCATTTTTCAAAACTGTTCTTATCCTGATTGTCATTTTTCAAAACTGTTCTTATCCTGATTGTCATCTTTCAAAACGTTTCGGTTGATATACAAAATGAGAACAGTAGTCTGAATAATCCAAATAATATTAATTATCGATCCTCATCTAAAAAAAATTCAGAATTGCAGACATAATATAAAAGTAACACGGACATAACCGACAGCGCTGTTCATAGTGACGCTTGGATGTATAGCAAACCAGTTGCGTCCGTTCAACTTGAGCGTTTGTTTCTCAATCAAAATGTGTTTTGCGAAGCTGAAACGTCACGGCCTGACAGACGAAGGCGCGCAGAGACACGCAAAGACGCGCCAGCAAAAGAAACTCAATCAATTCATTATCTTAAACTAATTTCCTAACTCCATCTTGAAACTCCATCTTGAAATATCAAAACGAACATCGTAAAAACATTGGTCATTTGAACAAACTAAAATATTGTTGCTTTTTTTTTTTTGAGATGGTCAAGGACTTGATAATTCTTAAACTTAAGAGAAATTAAAATAATTTAATTGTTTTGATATCTTTTTTTAAAAATAAGATGGTAGTTAAAAATTTATGGTTAAACAGTGCAAGATGTTGTAGTTTGCTTAAAGCATTGTGTGTATTGTGTAAGCGGCTTATTTTCTTCAAGATAATGCCAGTGCGATTTTAGTTAAAGATATCGTATGATAGTGAATCAAATTGATAAATAGAAGCGGATACTCTACTGGTATATATATATATATATATATATATATATATATATATATATATATATATATATATATATATATATATATATATATATATATACTAGCAAAAGTACCCGTCGTTGACTGGGTTCAAAAACAGCCTACAGAAAATGGACTCTGATTTATGAAAGTATGATAGGTTATGAACAGGAAGGGTTGTAAATAGATAGCTTCGAATTTGGGGGTATCAAAACCAAAGATGAAAGTAAAAATAAAATAGATAAACCCCATAATTTATTAGACCAAACCTGTTCACACTGAAACACTTATCACAATATTCTGTGGATCTATATTAAAAAACCTTGTTAAACTTTGTGACATATTTCCATTCTATGGAGGTCAGGCGCGAACGAACACCCCATAATTTTATTATACCATATTTCTTCAAACTGAAACATAATTATCAAAGTATACTTACGCAGATAGATATGAAAAGTCTTTATTAAAGTTTGTGCCTATTTCCATTCTATGGAGGCCAGGCGCGAACGCAGACCCCACAATTTTATTATACCATCCCTATTTAAGTTAAAACATACTTATCAAAGTATTCTTACGTACATCTATGTCAAAAACACTTGTAAACGTTTTTTTTTTTTAATTTTTAATTTTTTATTTCCATACTTTGTGGACCAGGCGCAAACGCAGACCCCACAATTTTAATGAATCATCGTTCTGCCAGATCAAACATACCCATTCCTGTGTCTCGATACATCTTCTATCATTATATGTGATAAGTTTTCTATAATAGTCAACCATATAGGAGTCTATTCGTGGACAGACACACACACAGACGTTCAGATTTATATATATTAGCATTTCAGCCCGAGTGTTTGGAGGTGTATGCTGAGCAAAAAAAAAAAAAAAAACAGTCAATTTTTTTTTATTTTACCCCTATTTTGACCCCTTAACATTTATTGTTTTGGGCTCAAATTAAGTTATTAAGTTAGGTCCATGTTCAAGGAACCTATATTTAAAATTTCATGTATTTAGACCCCAAATTGGCGGAGGAGTTTGGTAGAGTTCTCAAAGGTCTAATTGTTTAGCTTTGATCCCTTAACAGCAAAATTTCTGGCTCAAAACCAATCCCATCGATTTTCCCTAACTTCAGTACCCTGTATATCAAATTTCGAGTTTGTAGAGTAAAAATTGACAGAGTTATTGCGTAGGGAAATGTACACAGACACACAGACACACAAACAGACACACAAACACGTTCCCTTATATATATATATATATATATATATATATATATATATATATATATATTATCAGGCATGGGTTTCATATTTATTTACCACTTTTCCCCTTAGTTTCATTTTTACTATTATTATTTTGATTTTTATTATTACTATCGCTCTCTATTATAATTATTATTATTATATTTAATAAAGTCTTTTTTAAATACCACTACCACTACTACTACTACTACTACTACCACTACCACTACTACTACTACTACTACTACTACTACTACTACTACTACTACTACTACTATAACCTAAATACATGAACTGAACTTTATAAATAGAAAACTCATGCCCGGTAATATTTGCCTTAATTTTCTCTTATAGTATAAGTAATTCACCTAAATTGGACGTAACTTTTGTTTAATATGTATCTGTCTTTTCCCTTATTAAACTGTAAACTCCCCCTCTTCCCCTCTTTACTTATTCCCACCTCCCTCCATCTCTCTCTCTCTCTCTCTCTCTCTCTCTCTCTCTCTCTCTCTCTCTATCTCTATCTCTTTCTCCATATACTGGAAATACGTGTCGTGTCTGGTTAAAGTTTTCTTTAATTCAACCTCACCCCCCCTCCGTTTTTTTTCTTTTTTCCTTTTTTCTTTTTCTTCTTTAGTTGTTAAATCTTAAAAATTAAATGTTGTCGGATATAAATGGAGACCCCCCCCCTTTTTTTAATCGTTTGTTTCTAATATCGTCTTTTCAAATCATAATAACCACTTCTGTCCAAGTCTGACGAAGTTACTGGATCGTTGATTCGGTAGCGGAAACATGTGTAACTAAACAGATAAAATGGTAATAAAATAAAAAATATATATTTGCTCTGCAATAGTGTTGAGCACCGTCTTCAAGTTTTCACTATTTATCAGTTCTGCTATATATATATATATATATATATATATATATATATATATATATATATATATATATATATATACTAGCATGGATACCCAGCGTTGCTAGAGTCGACATGAAGTTCGGTTTGGACACACCTGCTATACTAAGGATATTGACCAGTTTTTCATTATTATATATCAACTCCAAAAGTAAAAGAACGAATGAAAACACGAAAATGTAATCCTCACCTCACCCCACCCCTCCGAAAAAAAGGATTACGTCTGAACTCCAATCCCTGGTCCCCCCTCGCCAATCTTTCACGAAAAACACCCGTCTAGCTGAATCCACTGTGAAAAATTTCCCCCACTCTATATCTGTGCCTAAATCAAAACGCGGATTCCATGAACAAAGCTTCTTTCTTAGAACTGCACGCCTGTGGAACTCTGTTCCGTCTGCCTGCTTCCCTCTGGACTACAACTTGGATGTCTTCAAGTCTAATGTTAACAAATTCCTAATGAACCGCCCCCTTAAGTAAACACTCCATCAAATCTCCACACTAACGTAATGTACTTGCAATAACCCTTATCCCTGAGTGGCTTCCGGGTCTTGATAAGTGGTGATCACTGTGTAAAAAAAAAAAAAAAAAAAAAAATTTCCACCAGGTATTTCGGCAGAAGGGATACGAAGAGAAGCTTTTGTCCGGATATTGAGCACCTTTTTACGACTATATTTCAGTTGAAGCAAATTTGTTTTAATGCTACCTCAGTCTAGAAAGATTTGTTACGGTTTGTTGCAACGAAAACAAACTGTAAATAATCCAGTTTCAAAAATACCAAAGTAGAATTTGTGTTAACCGAAATACACGTTTTTATGTTATAAAAATGATGAGTTATAACTTATTGTGTTATTAAAAGAAAAAAAAAATAGCAGTTACGATGTCAAAAAAATGTGATGCAAAAAAAAAAAAAAACCTGGTAAAAACACGTAAATGAAATTTTTTTTGTTTGATTTTGTTTTAAATAAAGAATCGGAGTTGAATTGGAATGTTTGTTTATTTTAAAATAAAAAATGGACTAAAACGTTAATTGCGAAATCATGTTGGAAATTTTTTATTTAAACTAATTCAAAAAATAATGCTTGAAAAGTTTTTAGTTTTTTTTAATATCCGCCGAAAAAGAAAACAAAAACAAAAAGAACAAAGTTTGCGCCAAGGGGAAACAACTCAAACCGGTTTATAAAAAAAATTGATGTCGGTAAAAATAAATTAAATATGTTATCAATATAAATCAAATTCAAATGATAAACTTAAATAGAACACTTAAAACAAACCTCTCACTATAAACAATAACTAACACACCCCTATTTAATAAAATCTATTTTTCTTTAATGTAATATGCAAATGACGTCACGTCTTAATCGTATATATTGCAAAAATCATACTATATATGAGAATGAATAAAACATAAAAGTAATAGCCCTTTTGTATATATTAGTCAAATTGTGAACAAACAAACAAATAAACAGACAGGAATACGAATTTATATATATATATATATATATATATATATATATATATATATATATATATATATATATATAATTATTTACTATAATAATTATTAAATACCTTCATACATTAGTGCTTTATCCTTTCGGGAATCATCAGTGCAGGAGGTACCGATTAACACAAAAATGCCACAGAAACGTATGGAATGCTTCAGACTGCTTTTGGACCATCTTGCATGAATTAAGCATGAGGGAGTCTGTGAAGGATGATGAGAGGTGTAGGAGGAGTAAGGAAGTCGGAACACCAGAGTTGATTAACTAAATAAAGAATTTCATGGATAAGGACCGTCGTGTGCACAATTTGATGTCAGTGTGGGAACTGTACACACACTTATTCGTGAGGAACTGAGGATGCGGAAGATTTGCGCAAAGTTTATCCCCAGGGTATTCCACCCTTGTCATAGACTAAGATGGGCAAGAAGACAGTTCCTCGCCCTCCCTATCGTCCAGAAATTGCCTCCTGTGACTTTTAGTTATTACCTAAGCTCAAGGAAAACCTTAAAGGCTGTCGTTGAGGAGATGAAAGAGACTGTGACGAGGGCCATTTACACAGTAACACAAGATGACTTCCATGGGGCTTTTCAGAAGTTGTTTGAACAGTACAACAAGTGCATTGCAGCCGGAGGAGATCACTTTAAATGGGACTAGAGTTTTATGCGTTTATTACTAATAAAAGTGCCCATATGAAAAAAGTGTGAACACTTATTGAAGACACTTCGTTTTTTCTTCGAATCCGGCTTATCCTCGAAATTATTTCTCTTATTACAAAACACCTAAAAATACCCCCCCCCAAACTGGTGCGCGACACAATCCGTAAATATTATAACAGTAAGAGGGGAGTAAAGGGGGAAATGGTGTGGCGGGTTAGGGTTAGGGTTAGGGTTCGGGTTAGGGTTAGGGTTAGGGTTAGGGTTAAGGTTAACGTGTCCCAGAACAATGTAAATTGGTTTTCAACGTTATTTTATCGCCTTCTTGACACAGCATGAAAAAAAAAAGCACTATAAAAGTCAGAAACTGCATAAAACTTGCACAAAACACAAGTGACAGATTTATATCTCTCCGTGCCCCCCTCCTCTTGGGCAGTGATTCCCAATCACGGTGCCGCAGCACACAGTTGTGTGCCGCGGAATGATTGCTGGTGTGTTGTTACATGTTGAGCCACCCTCTACAATAATCAAATTCTATCCAATTTACACCGCTACGGATGAATATACGGTATAATCTTGTTGACACATCGGTTCCTGTCCGATCAACGAAGTTAAGCAACGTTGAGCCTGGCCATTACTAAAATGGTGACCAATTTGGGAATTCCAGGCGCTGTAGGAGGATGTCAACGCCTCTCTGCAAAAAGTTGCAAAAACCTAACGTCGTCATCTCACCTTACGGGGATATACATATGACTGGAGATCGCTTGTGAATTTCATACTCCCATGGAACTTCCAGTAGTTGGTGTATCCGTTCATTATTTTCCGCTAAAATAAGAATGTCTTCCACGTAGCATACATATATAGGATATATAGGGGGCTTTATGTTATTTTTAAATATTTTATTCGCTAGATCAGCCATGTAGAATTCACTAAGGCTCCGCCCGAAGACTGATCCCATTGCTACCCCATCTATTTGGGTATATATGTTACCGTTCGGAGTCATAGAAGGGTACTTGTGTCATGCAGATTAATAGTAATTAAAAAAAAAAAATTTCATAATTATTATCGGAGGGAGTGACGAATTATTATAAATGTTGTTGATAATTATATCAATTGTTTTTACTACAGGTACATTAGTGAATAAACTTTCTACATCGAGAGAAGCAATTATTTTTTCCGGTTGTATCGATTTAAGTATTTGCATTAGTTCGTGTGTGGACTTAACGCTATATTTGCTTGTAATATATGGGCTAATAAGTTCGTTTAAGGTTTTTATAAGAAAATAGATGGGAGTAGTAATTTGGGATATGATAGATCGGAGAGGAGAATTAGGTTTGTTTATCTTGACTGTGTCCGATAATCAGGTTTATAGTTTCCAATTATTTTAGGGAGTTGATAATTACCAATTTGTGCATTATTTGCTGTAATTAGTTTCTTAATTTGCGTTTTTAGTGCATTTGTAGGGTTTTTACTAATTTTAAAAATTTCATATTATCATTACGAATGTTTTTAAGCTTTTCCTCATAATCAGATAAATTGGAAACATATTATAAGGTATTTGCATCTTCTCTTCACATTTTCGGATTTTGAATCATAGTAAAAATTCACGTTATTTCTTTGTGATGGATTGATTGTTGCTATTTCTTCTGATGAATTAAGAGGAAAATAGATTCACTGATTGATATAATAATTAAGTGATTGATTTTGTGCTACGAAACAGATACTGTCAAGAATTGTAAATGTCAACTGAATTAAAGGAATAAATTGTAAGATGGTCAACATACTGAATTTTGAAATATAGACTTTTGTAATTCATTCATTATATGCTCTGTAATTACATTGAGCTTTTTTTAAATAAGGATTGGTATATATCATAAAGACATAAAGTAATAAAATAATAGTAATCGCGTTTTCGCGTTTAAAAATTGTTTTTTTTTTAATTTCTATTTTATTATGGGAAAAAAACAGAAAGCATAAATCAGGGAAAAAAGATTAAAAAAACAAAAAAAAAAACGGCATAAGTAACCTTGTACGATTCCAAACAGGTGTGTTTCCTCGTACTGTTCCTTGTGAACGCATCCGCTACGGTGTAAATGGGGAGAGGGGAAAGGGGGAATCTAATAGAGAGAAAAGATGTTGCAACTTTCATTGAATCTAAGCGATTTTGGTAGTGGACTCTCACCGGAAAATTTTTTTTAGGAATGTACCATTGTCGAGGAACTGTAGAAGTAATAGGTCTATAGTAAACCTCAGATAATGTGCTGCAGTCTGTACGCATTACATTTGTCATGATTTTTAATCCTATTAAGGTCAAAGTTGGAGGGGGAAAATGAGTTCATTTTATTTATATAGAGAAGAGCTGATAAAGATTTGGTTTGTTTTACGGCATATCAATCCTTTTTTATGTTATTTAATGCCAAATGCACACATTTTGGGAAAAGGTTGTTTATGCTACAGGTTATTTATCTCATCAAATATTTATTCATGGTGCTTGGTTTGGTTGTTTTGTTTGACGGCATATCAACCCTTTTCAGGTTCAGTCATTTTTTTTTTTGGTTAATTTTTTTATAGCTTCAAATATTTGTTCATAGTGTTTTTTTTTTGTTTCTTTTTGTAGAGAAAAAATGTTTTTATTTTGGCTTTACAGAACATGATTGAGTTTAGAACTGGGAAAGGAAAAAATACAACATCCATGTTTGGTGCATTTTAGATTAGGAAGCAAATACTGATCTGGTAGAACTGGTTTCCATAATAATAAAAAATATTTTGATTTTCTTCTCTTCATTCTCCTTCGCCTTCTTTTTCTTTTAGTCCTTCTTGTTCAGCTTTTCCTGTTTCTCCTGCTCCCCGTTATTCCCCTCCTCCTCCTCCTCCTCCTCGTCGTTGTTGTTGTTGTTCTTCTTCTCCTCCTCCTCCTCCTCCTCCTTCTTCTTCTTCTTCTTCTTCTTCTCCTCCCGTTTCTTCTTCTTCTTCTTCTTCTTCTTCTTCTTCTTCTTCTTCTCCTCCTCCTCCCGTTTCTTCTTCTTCTTCTTCTCTTCTTCTTCTTCTTCTTCTTCTTCTTCTTCTTCTTCTTCTTCTTCTTCTTCTTCTTCTTCTCCTCCCGTTTCTTCTTCTTCTTCTTCTTCTTCTTCTTCTTCTTCTTATTCTCCCGTTTCTTCTTCTTCTTCTTCTTCTTCTTCTTCTTCTTCTTCTTCTTCTTCTTCTTCTCCTCCCGTTTCTTCTTCTTCCTCTTCTTCTCCTCCCGTTTCATCTTCTTCTTCTCCTCCTCCCGTTTCTTCTTCTTCTTCTTCTTCTTCTTCTTCTCCTCCTCTTCTACTTCTTCTTCTTCTTCTTCTTCTTCTTCTTCTTCTTCTTCTTCTTCTTCTTCTCCTCCCCCTTCTTCTTCATCTTCTTCATCTTCTTCGTCTTCATCTTCTTCTTCTTCTTCTTCTTCTTCTTCTTCTTCTTCTTCTTCTTCTTCTTCTTCTCCTCCTCCTCCCCCTTCTTCTTCTTCTTCTTCTTCTTCTTCTTCTTCTTCTCCTCCTCCTCCCCCTTCTTCTTCTTCTTCTTCTTCTTCTTCTTCTTCTTCTTCTTCTTCTTCTTCTTCTTCTTCTTCTTCTTCTTCTTCTTCTTTTACGAAAACTCGGGATTGTTCTTTTCCAGGAGTACAATTTTGTTGGATATCAGATAAGCAAAAAAAAAAAAAAAAGAAAAAGAAAAAAGTTTCTATTGTTTTTCCTTCTTTTTTGTTCTGCTTTCATTTCATGCTTGATCGGTACGCGGTCACGATGTCATGAGGTCACGAACTTTATGACCCGCACCATTGCATCCAGTTTCACAGGTGAAACATCGCCTCGCATTGAACCCTGTTGCGCGCTTTCGCGAAACAGTCTGGCACACGGATACCATACGCCGAGTCCTCCCTCTCGCGTTTCCGAACAAAAGACGAGACGCTATTCAACACCAACAACTAACCTGGTATCGATTGGAAGCCCAATTCTTCAACCCTCTTGCGACCCCGCCATGTTCTTTAATTCGAACTGACCTTGATTGCCGGTGCAAACGTTTGATTAGCAATCTAAAATTAATTAACCGCCCAAACACAACGAAAGATGCCGACGCCCGGGCAATTTTTTCCCCACTGCAGGCAAGTGCGCGTGTACGAAGAAATGTCTCTTGGGAAAACGTCTTTAAAAGCACATGAGAATATGGTGAAGAGTGGGGAGGGATTAGTGTTGGACCTTTTTCTTAGCGTTTTGTATTTAGAATTCAACCTTATAAATTCAACTTAATAAAAAATACAGAACAATTTTTGTGATGTACGTCCCCATTATTGAAGGAGGATGTGATATTCCAAAAATCACGTAAATTGATGAGGTATATTTTTTAACGATTTTTAGCGATTTTAATTTTTACAGTTTTTATCACCCCCTTCTTCTTCTTCTTCTTCTTCTTCTTCTTCTTCTTATTATTATTATTATTATTATTATTATTATTGAGTTGTCTCTCCTTTATTTATATACAATGGAGGCCAAAAAATATTAGTCGCTAAAAATCGTCAAATTTGATATTCTTAATTAAAAAAAAAACTACTTGATCAATTTACGTAATTTTTGGAATATGACATTTTTGTAAATTACGTAAATTGATCAAGTATATATTTTTCAAGCTAAAAAAATCACGTAAATTAATCAAGTTTCTTTTTTTTAACTAAAAAAAATCAAAATTTACGATTTTTAGCTATAAATAATTTTGAATACAAACAAAACCTCGGTAGTCGAATTCATTTGTCATCCTCTAAATTTTAAAACATTCTAAAAAACATGGCGGCTCCCGACATTCTCGTTTCGCTCGTCATAATTTTTTTTTTTTTTTTTTTTTTTTAGTTAAAACGACTACTTGATCAACTTATGTGATTTTTTGGAATATGGCATTTTCGTGATGTAATACTGCGACAATCACGTAACTTCATCAAGTTTATATTTTCTAAACTAAAAGGGAATTCAAAATTTGCGATTTTTAGCTATTAATATACAAATAAAATCTCGGTAATCGAATTGAGTTGCCCCACTTTAATTTCAACAAGTTGTAAAACAATATGGCGGCCTCTGGCACTCTCGTTTCGCTTGTCATATATATATTTTTTTGAAGTTAAAATGAAACAAACTATACTTGATCAATTTACGTGGTTTTTGGAATATGGCATCTTCGTTCCGTGACGGGTACGTACATCATAAGCATTAGTTTTATATAGTGTCTACTTAAAAAAAAAAAAAAAAATAGGTCGAATTCTAAATGAGAACCATTTTTTTTCTTTCGACAGCAGAAAAGTACGCACGTACGAAAGAAAAGGCAATTGGAAAAAATGTCTGCAAGGAAAAGCATTTGAGGATTTGGGGAGAAAAGGGGAGGTTGGTGATGAGGAGGAATCTTAAGACGGTTTAATCTTAATAGCGACGCTGTCTTGGAATGTGGGTCAAGGGTGTGAACGGACGTAGGGTGGGGGAATATCGATGAACGGAGAAATGGCAAAGACAGTGCGTCGGGTCGACGTGAAGGTGGAGTTGGGTCAATATGAAAAATAGTGTTTGTATGTTGAGGGGGTATTTTCAAGAAGAGGTAAGTTGTATGGGGAGCGAGAAAATTTTTTTTTTTTTTTTTTTTTTTTCAATTTGATGGCGGAAAAATTAGGATTAGAGTTTTGAAGTATTAAAATTCCCGGTGAGGGAGGAAGGTCAGAGGAAGAAGTAAGAGCGAAATTAAGGGAAGGATGAAGGGAGACGGGGGGGGTTTAAAAGGAAGGATGAGAAGATTGAAAGAAATAAGGAAAAAGAAAAGAATACGAGGGGGAAAAAAGAAAGAAAAAAGTAAAAAAAAAAAAAGGTTAAAACGTGAGACGAAAGAATAGAAGAAGAAGAAGAAGAAGAAGAAGAAGAAGAAGGAGAAGAAGAAGGAGAAGAAGAAAGGAGTAGTGTTAGTAGTAGAGACAGAAAATGAAGAAGAAAAAGAAGTAGACAATGAAGAAAAGAAAAAAATGACGTAGAAAGAGGAAAAGGGGAAAAAGAACGAGAAAGAAAACAGACGACGAATAATAAGAAACAGAAAAAGAAAAAGAAAGAAAGAAGAGGAAAAAGAACAAGAAGAAGGAGAAAAATTTTGAAATCTATAAAATAATAAAAAGTTCTTCAAATTTTTGTTTAATTTTCAATTTTTTTTGCTTGCCTGAAGAGATCAATAATGATTGAAACGGTCTGCACATCGTAGCAAGATATATATATATATATATATATATATATATATATATATATATATATATATATATATATATATATATAATTTGTGTTTGTGTCTCTGTGTGTGAGATTTTGTTCCCTATGGACTCGAAAACGGCTGGGCCGATTTTTATGAAAAGTATCATGGTGCAATTGTGCTTTAAAAAGAAACATTTCGAACGTACTCCTGTCATATCAAAGAATTTACTGCTGAGTTGTTATATCAGGTCTTCGGCTTGTTTGTAAAAAAAAAAAAACTTCTAAAATGCCCATGTAAGGCTGTGTAAGATGTTAACTTTGGTCAAAATCTTCTGTCCCTTCTTTCATTGGATTATACTGATTTTTCGATTATGGATACTTATCGAAGACATTCTGATACGAAACCTATCTAAGAATACTACAAGGCGCATAAAGTACCTTCATGTGAAATTTAATAAAAGTCGGCTCAGTCGTTTTGGGATCCATAGGGACAAACTCACACGCACATACACACACACACAAAGTTCATTTTATATAAGAGTAGAGACAGAGATGTTTCAATCAAAAATCTACGCCTCATGAATTTTTTAGTTGCCCCCCCCTCCTTTCACTTGTCTGTTATATCTTCGTTTTTTTTTCTTTCTTTTCTTCTTTTCTTTTTTCTTTTCTCTTTTTTTTTTTTAAACCCCAACTGGCATCACATTACGTAATTCATCCAGACAGACACGTCTTAATTTCACACCGGAAAAGACGGATATCAAGCCTAGGAATATTTCCGTATTAAGAAAAAAGGCCGCGGTTTCAACACACATTCGCGCGCGCACACAGACACGCACGCATACGCACACACGCACGCGCGCACACACGCATACATACGCACACACACGCACGCGCGTGCGTGCACATGTGCGCACACACATACGTTTTTCGGGTACTCACGGAGTCGGGTAGAATGAGCCGGATGGAAGAGGCGCAAGGTTGTTTCACGGAGAGAGATATCAAATTTCTCGTTAATACTTGACTCCAATCCCTCAACAAAATCAAAATATCACGAGATTCAGTTTCAGTATTATTTTAAGATGTCGATTTGTATTTTTTTTTTTTTATTGCTGTAGATTTTACTCGTAGTATTTCGTAATTTCAGACTTTCCTCAGCTCTGCCTTGTAATGTTATATAACCGTCGATTGTATATATGAATCCTCCATTAAGCCCCTCGTCCTATTTGTAGCCCCCCCCCCTCCGGCCCTCTATGGCCTCGGGCGACAAGATCAAAGTGTAGTATCTGAATATGAAAGGGTGAATGCGGTATTATGGTGAAAGAAGATACTAGCTGGGAGAAACTTTGGACTTTGTTTAGTCCTGGAGTGACAAGGATGACCAACGACCCCCACAATCCCCCCTTTTGAGTTGGCCATGTGCCTAAGTTTTTTGTTCATCGTTGATTTTGACTGTATTTTTAACATGAATAAAAGGTTTAATATCTCAAAGTGTAGTATCTGTTCCGGCAGATGCTGCAAGCAAAGACTAGCTATGACTAGCAAAGACCATATGTGGGGGTAACCCCACATATCTGAACTTGGTCAAGGTAGGGATCACCCTACGACCACAGTTACTATCCAGCTCCCATTTCCCACCTCTCGGGAGCTGGACCCCCCTTTCCCTTCCCCCTCCCTCTCTCTCCACATTAAAAAACGGCCTTGTGCCTAATTTGCTCAGTGGGGAAGCAAATAAATACCGCCCCTCGTCCTATTTGTGCGTATATGGGGTGCCTTTAATAAGTTACCAGGGAAGGACCTTTGTGGCCTTTTGGCCAAGATCAAAGTGCAGTATCTGTTCCGGCAGATACTGCAAGCAAAGACCATATGTGGGGGCGACCCCACATATAAGACCTTGGTCAATGTAGGGGCAACCCTTCATACCAATTGTCACTATCCAGCTCCCCTACTCCCCGGGGAGTTGGTCCCCATTTCCCCTTCACTCCTCACATTAAAAATCGGCCTTGTGCCTAATTTGCTCGGTGGGGGAGCAAATAAATACCATCTGTTCCGGCAGATGCTGCAAGCAAAGACCATTGCTCTTGTGGCAATCTTCTGGTCCATGTAGAGGCAACCCTACTTGGGCTAGCTGGCAAATCACTATCCAGCTGCCGTTTCCCATCTCTCGGGAGCTGGTCCCCTTTTCTCTTCCTCCTCCCCTTCACTCCTAACATTAAAAATCGGCCTTGTGCCTAATTTGCTCGGTGGGGGAGCAAATAAATATCGCCTTCAATAAGTTACCAGGGAAGGACCTTTGTGGCCTTTTGGCCAAGATCAAAGTGTCGTATCTGTTCCGGCAGATACTGCAGGCAAAGACCATATGTGGGGGAAACCCCACATATAAGACCTTGTTCAATGTAGGGGCAACCCTTCATACCAATTGTCACTATCCAGCTCCCCTACTCCCCGGGGAGTTGGTCCCCATTTCCCCTTCACTCCTCACTTTACAAATCGGCCTTGTGCCTAATTTGCTCGGTGGGGAACAAATAAATACCAACCCTTCATACCAATTGTCACTATCCAGCTCCCCTACTCCCCGGGGAGTTGGTCCCCATTTCCCCTTCACTCCTCACATTAAAAATCGGCCTTGTGCCTAATTTGCTCGGTGGGGGAGCAAATAAATACTAACCCTTCATACCAATTGTCACTATCCAGCTCCCCTACTCCCCGGGGAGCTGGTCCCCATTTCCACTTCACTCCTCACTTTAAAAATTGGCCTCGTGCCTAATTTGCTCGGTGGGGAAGCAAATAAATACGCCCTTCAATAAGATACCAGACTTTTTTTGTGTGTGTTCAAGCATTTAAAATTGTCGTAAACTCTTGAAAATTCGCTATGAGATGACTAACCAATTTTTATGATTTCAGGTTCGAATGAACAGCCACAACAGGAACTGGAATACACTCTATTAAAGCTTGATTATCACAATTGTTGAATTAAAAGAAATGCAATCTGGACGTGAGGAAACTTTAGAAGAACGATATGCAATAAAATTCTATTTTAAATTTGGAAAAAATACATCAGAAACGTATGGGATGCTTCATATTGCCTTTGGGCCATCTTGTATGAATCGAGCATCAATTTTTGAGTGGCATCAGAGATTCAAGGAAGGCAGTAAGTCTGTTAGAAATGATGAGAGGTGTGGGAGGAATAAATAAGTCAGAACACCAGAGTTGATTGGCCAAATAAAGAATTTCATGGATAAGGACCGCCGTGTGTCTATACAGGCAATTAATGCACAGTTTGATGTCAGTGTGGGAACTGTTTACACAATTATTCACGCGAAACTGAAGATGCGGAATTCCATCCTTGTCACAGACTATTTAACCAAGATGACCATATAGTCCAGACATTGCTCCCTGTGACTTTTGGTTATTCCCTAAGCTAAAGGGGAAAAAGTGGTAGTAGGCAGACAGGCTTGAACCCGTACCGCGAGGGAGGAAAGGAAAGTGAAAAAAAAAAAACGCTAGTCAATCGAAAAGAAGGGATGATTTTCGAAAATATCGGCGTAAAAAGCGACCCCTCCTTGTAGAAATGTGCCCAGAGGGGGGTGAAGAAATTAATATTTTTAGTCAATTTTCCGATATTTGTCGTCCGAAGGGTCCAGCTTCAAAACGATACTGATCTTGTGAAAATCCCTGGCCTTTGTCTAAAGTTTTAAGTAGACATACATACATACATACATACATGATGGCAGCAAATTCGTTTTCGAACATTGCCATTACATGATATAGCACAAAAAAGGTATACAGAAACACGAAAACATTCAGTGATGGGCCGCACGAAGGTGGCTTTTAAGCCCTGCCAAACTCTGGCATTCCTTGGCACACATTGTGCAGACATGTGCGCCACTAGAAGCACGTTCTTGATGTTCTCTTTTATGTATAATCAAATGCCGCTTCAAACCACCTGCCGCTTTGTACGTCCACCCGCAGTTGACACAGATTAGCTCTGACAACACAAGACTGCTTTGTGGCCCACTACGCCGATGAGTAGTCTGGTGGCTCATAAGCCCAGCTCTGCTCAGACATAATCTTCCGCACACCTCACACTCTAGACCAATTTGGCGCCCCCCGCCCATCCATGGCTCCTTTCACCCTCTCTTTCCGGATATCGCGCTTCAGCCGCTCATACTGTTTTCGATTAGCCTCAAATATACATATACACATAGATACATAGATACATAGATACATACATACATACATACATACATTTAAACAGATAGATGATATTTATATTATAGAAGATGATCTTCCATTTCTTGCAACAAATAATTTTACCAAGAATTCTTCATAAATTTTGGTTTCGGTTTCGATTATAGCTGATGCACTTGAGTCATTTATGTCTTTTATAAATAATTTTACAAAGAATTCTTCATAAATTTTGCTTTCTACAACCTCTCACCTAGAACTCTGTTCCGCTGGCCTGTTTTCCAGCTGACTACAACATGGTCGTCTGCAAGTCCAATGTAAACAAGTACTTGTTGAACCGAAACCAAATTCTACCCAATATTCAGTACTAATACGCTGTCGTATCTGTGATCACCGTACGCTCATGTACCCTTATTCTCGAG
>NC_136523.1:37291436-37348936 GCF_053919585.1 Euprymna scolopes
ATATATATATATATATAATTATTTCCACAGCCAAACAACGTCGCAGCTCATAAGAGCCATGACACTCAACAAACCGGAAGTTCAAGACTCGAGTTTCGCCTCATTTTGGCTCAACAGTTAGACATATCCGAACCCGGGATTCGAAACCCGCGCCTCTTGCATGCGAGGCGAGTACTCTGCTACACACAAGAAAGTCTATCAACTAACCCATATCACTTACGTCCCTCCTCTCACACTTTCCGGATTGCCTACGATCCGCTTGTTGGTCTTCAACTGTTTTCTCGACTCGCTTGTTTGGAAAAGAAGAAAGACGAAGGAGATTTAGAAATGTCGCATTTGGCAAACTTTATAGAGTTGTAAATTATTTTAGTTTTAGTAGAGAAAAGAGACGTTGTTCCGACAAAATCGTAGTAGGTATTTATTTGCTTCCCCACGTTATTTAACTCAAAGACAATTCAGGAAGAGTAAAAACAAAAAATGAATCTCGCAACTTTTGCTTCCCTTTTTTGTCCTTTAGTCCTCACGTTCCATGAACGATGTTTCTGACAAAGAGGGAAGAATTGCTGTTTTTCTGGGTTAAAATTTATTCCATCTAACACTTGGTTTTTTTTTTTAGCTCATAACATAAAGTGGCTTCATGCCTTGTCTGGAGCGATTTCCATTAAAAAATAAAATCACAGTGTAGATTGTTCTCATTCTCTTAGACGACTTAATGAAGTTGTGCATACGAATATTCGTAGGTATTTATTTGCTTCTCCACGTAAGCAAAATGTGACACAAGGTCAGTTTTTATGTGGAGTGAAGGGGAAGAAGAGGGGAAAAGGGGCATGGTATATAGGGTTGCCCCTACATGGACCACTAACCAATTGCCACAGGGGCAATGGTCTCAAAGTGCAGCATCGGCCGGAACAGATGGTATTTATTTGCTCCCCCACCGAGCAAATTAGGCACAAGGCCGATTTTTAATGTGAGGAGTGAAGGGAGGGGGAAGGGAAAAAGGGGACCAGCTCCCGAGAGGTGGGAAATGGGAGCTGGTTAATGGTCAGGCATCTGGGGTTGCCCCCACATCTGGTCTTTGCTAGTCATAGCTAGTCATAGCTTGCAGCATCTGCCGGAACAGATGGTATTTATTTGCTCCCTCACCGAGCAAATTAGGCACAAGGCCGATTTTTAATGTGAGGAGTGAAGGGAGGGGGAAGGGAAAAAGGGGACCAGCTCCCGAGAGGTGGGAAATGGGAGCTGGTTAAAGGTCAGGCATGTGGAGTTGCCCCCACATTTGGTCTTTGCTAGTCATAGCTAGTCATAGCTTGCAGTATCTGCCGGAACAGATGGTATTTATTTGCTCCCCCACCGAGCAAATTAGGCACAAGGCCGATTTTTAATGTGAGGAGTGAAGGGAGGGGGAAGGGAAAAGGGGACCAGCTCCCGAGAGGTGGGAAATGGGAGCTGGTTAAAGGTCAGGCATGTGGGGTCGCCCCCACATCTGGTCTTCGCTAGTCATAGCTAGTCATAGCTTGCAGTATCTGCCGGAAACGATGGTGTTTATTTGCTCCCCCACCGAGCAAATTAGGCACAAGGCCGTTTTTAATGTGAGGTAAAAACCAGCTCCCCTAAAAGTAGGCAAAAAGGGGGCACTCTGGTTACCAAAAATAATAATTGTCCCAGTATAGAGGGTTTCCCCTCCATTTACTGGTACAAATTATCTTAAGTGCAGTATCTGCCGGAACAGATGGTATTTATTTGCTCCCCCACCGAGCAAATTAGGCACAAGGCCGTTTTTAATGTGAGGTAAAACCAGCTCCCCTAAAAGGGGTCACTCTGGTTACCAAAAATAATAATTGTCCCAGTATAGAGGGCTTCCCCTCCACTGACTGGTACAAACCATCTTAAGTGCAGCATCTGCCGGAACAGATGGTGTTTATTTGCTCCCCCACTGAGCAAATTAGGCACAAGGCCGTTTTTAATGTGAGGTAAAAACCAGCTCCCCTAAAAGTAGGCAAAAAGGGGGCACTCTGGTTACCAAAAATAATAATTGTCCCAGTATAGAGGGTTTCTCCTCCATTGACTGGCACAAACCATCTTAAGTGCAGCATCTGCCGGAACAGATACTACACTTTGATCCCGGCCCGAAGGCCGAGTAGTAGCAATCAACAGGGCATTTATTTGCTCCTCCACCGAGCAAATTAGGTACAAGGCCGATTTTTAATGTGAGGATTGCAGGGGAAATGCGGACCAACTCCCCGGGGAGTAGGGGAGCTGGATAGTGACAATTGGTATGAAGGGTTTCCCCTACATTGACCAAGGTCTTATATGTGGGGTCGCCCCCCACATATGGCCTTTGCTTGCAGGGTATGTATTTTCCTCCCCATTGAGCAAATTAGGCACAAGGCCGTTATTTAATGTGGAGAGTGAAGGGGAAATGGGGACCAGCTCCCCGGGGAGTAGAAAGCTGGATAGTGACAATTGGTATGAAGGGTTGGTATTTATTTGCTCCTCCACCGAGCAAATTAGGCACAAGGCCGATTTTTAATGTGAGGAGTGAAGGGGACATGGGGACCAGCTCCCCGGGGAGTAGGGGAGCTGGATAGTGATAATTGGTATGAACGGTTTCCCCTACATTGACCAAGGTCTTATATGTGGGGTTGCCCCCACATATGGTCTTTGTTTACAGTATCTGCCGGAACAGATGGTATTTATTTGCTCCCCCACCGAGCAAATTAGGCACAAGGCCAATTTTTAATGTGAGGAGTGAAGAGAGGGGGAAGGGAAAAAGGAGACCAGCTCCCGAGAGGTGGGAAATGGGAGCTGTTTAAAGGTCAGTTATGTGGGGTTGCCCCCACATCTGGTCTTTGCTTGCAGTATCTGCCGGAACAGATGGTATTTATTTGCTCCCCCACCGAGCAAATTAGGCACAAGGCCGATCTTTAAAGTGAGGAGTGAAGGGGAAATGGGGACCAACTCCCCTGGGAGTAGGGGAGCTTGATAGTGATAATTGGTATGAAGGGTTGCCCCTACATTGACCAAGGTCTTATATGTGGGGTCGGCTCCACATAGGGTCTTTGCTTGCAGTATCTGCCGGAACAGATGGTATTTATTTGCTCCCCCACCGAGCAAATTAGGCACAAGGCCGATTTTTAATGTGAGGAGTGAAGGGAGGGGGAAGGGGAAAAGGGGACCAGCTCCCGAGAGGTGGGAAATGGGAGCTGGTTAAAGGTCAGGCATGTGGGGTTGTCCCCACATCTGGTCTTTGCTAGTCATAGCTTGCAGTATCTGCCGGAACAGATGGTATTTATTTGCTCCCCCACCGAGCAAATTAGGCACAAGGCCGATTTTTAATGTGAGGAGTGAAGGGAGGGGGAAGGGAAAAAGGGGAGAAGCTCCCGAGAGGTGGGAAATGGGAGCTGGTTAATGGTCAAGCATGTGGGGTTGCCCCCACATCTGGTCTTTGCTAGTCATAGCTAGTCATAGCTAGTCATAGCTTGCAGCATCTGCCGGAACAGATGGTATTTATTTGCTCCCCCACTAAGCAAATTAGGCACAAGGCCGTTTTTAATGTGAGGTAAAAACCAGCTCCCCTAAAAGTAGGCAAAAAGGGGGCACTCTGGTTACCAAAAATAATAATTGTCCCAGTATAGAGAGTTTCCCCTCCATTGACTGGTACAAATTATCTTAAGTGCAGCATCTGCCGGAACAGATGGTATTTATTTGCTCCCCCACCGAGCAAATTAGGCACAAGGCCCATTTTTAATGTGAGGAGTGAAGGGAAGGGGAAGGGAAAAAGGGGACCAGCTCCCGAGAGGTGGGAAATGGGAGCTGGTTAATGGTCAGGCATGCGGGGTTGCCCCCACATCTGGTCTTTGCTAGTCATAACTAGTCATAGCTTGCAGTATCTGTCGGAACAGATGGTATTTATTTGCTCCCCCACCGAGCAAATTAGGCACAAGGCCGATTTTTAATGTGAGGAGTGAAGGGAGGGGGAAGGGAAAATGGGGACCAGCTCCCGAGAGGTGGGAAATGGGAGCTGGTTAAAGGTCAGGCATGTGGGGTCGCCCCCACATCCGGTCCCTGCTAGTCATAGCTAGCCATAGCTTGCAGCATCTGTCGGAACAGATGGTATTTATTTGCTCCCCCACCGAGCAAATTAGGCACAAGGCCAATTTTTAATGTGAGGAGTGAAGGGAGGGGGAAGGGAAAAGGGGGACCAGCTCCCGAGAGGTGGGAAATGGGAGCTGGTTAAAGGTAAGGCATGTGGGGTTGCCCCCACATCTGGTCTTTGCTAGTCATAGCTAGTCATAGCTTGCAGTATCCGTCGGAACAGATGGTATTTATTTGCTCCCCCACTGAGCAAATTAGGCACAAGGCCGTTTTTAATGTGAGGTAAAAACCAGCTCCCCTAAAAGTAGGCAAAAAGGGGGCACTCTGGTTACCAAAAATAATAATTGTCCCAGTATAGAGAGTTTCCCCTCCATTGACTGGTACAAATTATCTTAAGTGCAGCATCTGCCGGAACAGATGGTATTTATTTGCTCCCCCACCGTGCAAATTAGGCACAAGGCCCATTTTTAATGTGAGGAGTGAAGGGAAGGGGAAGGGAAAAAGGGGACCAGCTCCCGAGAGGTGGGAAATGGGAGCTGGTTAATGGTCAAGCATGTGGGGTTGCCCCCACATCTGGTCTTTGCTAGTCATAGCTAGTCATAGCTAGTCATAGCTTGCAGCATCTGCCGGAACAGATGGTATTTATTTGCTCCCCCACTAAGCAAATTAGGCACAAGGCCGTTTTTAATGTGAGGTAAAAACCAGCTCCCCTAAAAGTAGGCAAAAAGGGGGCACTCTGGTTACCAAAAATAATAATTGTCCCAGTATAGAGAGTTTCCCCTCCATTGACTGGTACAAATTATCTTAAGTGCAGCATCTGCCGGAACAGATGGTATTTATTTGCTCCCCCACCGTGCAAATTAGGCACAAGGCCCATTTTTAATGTGAGGAGTGAAGGGAAGGGGAAGGGAAAAAGGGGACCAGCTCCCGAGAGGTGGGAAATGGGAGCTGGTTAATGGTCAGGCATGCGGGGTTGCCCCCACATCTGGTCTTTGCTAGTCATAACTAGTCATAGCTTGCAGTATCTGTCGGAACAGATGGTATTTATTTGCTCCCCCACCGAGCAAATTAGGCACAAGGCCGATTTTTAATGTGAGGAGTGAAGGGAGGGGGAAGGGAAAATGGGGACCAGCTCCCGAGAGGTGGGAAATGGGAGCTGGTTAAAGGTCAGGCATGTGGGGTCGCCCCCACATCCGGTCCCTGCTAGTCATAGCTAGCCATAGCTTGCAGCATCTGTCGGAACAGATGGTATTTATTTGCTCCCCCACCGAGCAAATTAGGCACAAGGCCAATTTTTAATGTGAGGAGTGAAGGGAGGGGGAAGGGAAAAGGGGACCAGCTCCCGAGAGGTGGGAAATGGGAGCTGGTTAAAGGTAAGGCATGTGGGGTTGCCCCCACATCTGGTCTTTGCTAGTCATAGCTAGTCATAGCTTGCAGTATCCGTCGGAACAGATGGTATTTATTTGCTCCCCCACTGAGCAAATTAGGCACAAGGCCGTTTTTAATGTGAGGTAAAAACCAGCTCCCCTAAAAGTAGGCAAAAAGGGGGCACTCTGGTTACCAAAAATAATAATTGTCCCAGTATAGAGGGTTTCCCCTCCATTGACTGGTACAAATTATCTTAAGTGCAGTATCTGCCGGAACAGATACCACACTTTGATCTCAGCCAAAAGGCCGAGTAGTAGCAATCTACAGAACTTTGAATAGTAAAAAACTTGCAAACGAAGACGAAGTGTTTCCGGTAGGTAACCAACCCGGAGAAGTGTTGTGAGGGAGAGCAGCGTTCCTTTTCGTGGGGAGACGAAAAGTTATGTGCAGGAATTCTTAAGAAATTCAGTATATTTTGTGGAGTGATTCCGGTTTCTGATTGGTTAGTAGCAGAGCGTCGTTCCATCTGATTGGTCAATTCTATCTCCATCTCTTCTATTGTATAAAAGTCACTTTGTGTGGGTGAGTTCCTTCCTTTTAGATTCTGAAACGGCTAAGCCTATCTTTTGCAAATTTCATACAAGCTAATTTATATATCTGGTAGTGTTCTTAGGTATGTGTTGTAGAGAAATTCATCCGATAAATATCGAAAATCGAAAAAATCCGACCCTATAAGTAATCTTTCTTTCTTATAGACTTTTTACAGGGGAGTATTTTATGTTACACCTGCCAAGAGAGATAATAAATATCAGCAAATCATTTCTCCTTAAAAACCAGATTTATTATATTATTGGATTATTGGAGATATAGCTTAATGTTTGAGCATTCGACTACGGATCGAATTGTCCCGTGTTCAAGCCCGGGTGTACCTCACCATTTTATTTTAATTCTTTCTTATCAATTAGTTCAGTTTGTGATAAAAGAAGAGTGCCATTTAAAATCGCCGCAAATCATTTCTTTGTTTACATATTTTAAAACTGAACATCAGAAGTGATTTTTCCAAAGGCATTCATTGTCAAGCCCAAATATAAGCTGAAATAAACAAACACCGACGGAATTTGATGAACGGCATTATCATTTTAATTTTTTTTTTTTGTGAATTAGTCCACCGAGCAAATTATTCCTCGTAATATATAATAATCAATAGAGGATTGATTCTATAATAATGCATACACAATCTGCATGAATTAAAATATCATGTTTAAGCGTATTGTATGACTGGGCAACGCCGGGCTGCCAGCTAGCCATTAATATTTATAAATATAACAGGAATTTTAATCTAAGAGTCTAATACTGTCAATATTTGCAACAGAGAGATGAAACTCTCTGGTTATGAATGCATAAGTTGAATCATAATCATAATTGCAATCTCCTCTGATCCATTCGGGCGGAATAAAATAAAAAACATTACCTTTGGAAAGCCTCTCGTAGTATATGGTTGAAAATATAAAAACGAATATGATGTGGTAGAAGAAACTACACACACAAGCGGCAGTGTATCTGTTTGATCTTTTTTCTTTTTTTCTTCCTCTTCTTCTTATTCTTCTTTTCCTTCTCCTTCTTCTTTTACTTCTTATCCTTCCTCAAATCTGTATCTGTGACGGTCACTCTCTTTCTGGCTTTGGAAAGAAGTTAGGAAAAGGTTTGTAGATTAATTCTTTTTTTTTAGGTGGTATTGATTTGCATATGAGAGAAATGGCTGCTTTAAGATGGACGAATTGGAGAGGACAGGGTGTTACGTGTTTGACAGCCTGGAGAAAACATAAAAGATTCAGTATATTTTATGGAGTGATTCCGGTTTCTGATTGGTTGGTAGCAGAGCGTGGTTCCATCTGATTGACCAGTTCTTGTAGCTTTTCTTTCTTATAGATAAAAAAAAGCCATGGAAAATACTAAAATGTAAGCAAATCATTTCTCCTTAAAAAACAAAACAAAAAAAAACAACAGATTTATTACAATCTGGAGATATAGCTCAGTGGTAGAGCATTCGAATACAGATCGAAAGATCCCGTGTTCAAGTCCGGGTGTACTTCACCATTTCATTTGATTTTTTCTTATTAATGAGTTCAATCTACGATAAAAGAAGAGTTACCATATAAAATTAAACATTAATCAGAAGTGACTTTTCCAGGGCATTTATCGCCAAGTCCAAATATCAGCTGACGTAATATTATAAACAAACACGGACGTAATTTGATGAACGACATTATCATTATTATTATTTTTTACGAATTAGTTCCATCTGGTAAGCCAGTTCTCATCGCCAATATTTATAAATATAACCTATTTTTTGTAGTAACTATACCCTCATTGTTATACCAAAAATATTGCAACAAACTGGCAGGGAGGAAAACTGTTCGCAGAAAGAACTGTACTCAGCACATGAGTATAGTACTTTGCAAGTCATAGTCATTTGCTTTTCTGAGCCGTATCTTGTTAAATATACTCAATTATCAGTGTGAGAGCCTCCCAATATCATACCTGATCCTTCGATTGAAGACCGTCGAGCCAAGGGTGAGTGTGTTAAAAGATACTACTCATACAAGTGGTAGCACGTCTGTTTGGCCTGTCATGTGTAGGGTAAATGTTAGGGTTAGGGTCGGGTGTACGAATCAGGGAAAGAATAAAGTCGGCGGCCCTGCTGTTTTTTTAAAACACACACACACACATATATATACACTCATCACCCATATATATATATATATATATATATATATATATATATATATATATATATATAGTGTTATAATGGAATAATTCCAGAGGAAATCCGGGTATGAGAGCTCAATGTGGTAAACAGAGCAATAACATAAAAAAATATAACACGGAAATTACATAATTGTCGATGCAATAATTTATTTCAACCTTAGCATAACCTTACCATAAGGTTGAAATAAATTATTGCATCGACAATTATGTAATTTCCGTGTTATATTTTTTATTATATATATATATATATATATATATATATATATATATATATATATATATATATATATATATATTAAAAAGTTTGACTCAAGTCCCGGTAACCTACATCTAAAATTGCAAGTGTTTAGACCCAAAATTGGCGGAGGAGTTTGGTAGAATCTGCAAAGGTCAAGTCTTTCAACTTTGACCTTTAGGCAGCCAAAATTTGTCCCATAAACTGATTAAAAAGCCTGTGCGTGTCTGAATACCCATTATGTAAAATTGCAAATGTTTAGACATAAAATTGGCTGAATGGTTTGCTAGAGACCGCAAAGGTCAAATCTTTTTAACTTTAACTCCTTGGCAGCCAGGTTGATCGGATAAACCTAGTTAAAAGGCTTGTCCTATGTCTGAATATGCTTTATGTAAAATTTCAAATGTTTAGACCAAAAATTGGCTGAATAATTTTGTAGAGACCGCAGAGGTCAAAATTTCTGGATTTTCATTCTAAAAACATTGCCAGAGTTCTTAACAGTAATTCAGCAATTCAACAACTCATATGCAACATCCTAATATAGGTTTTTGCACGGTATTTTCTTGATTATTCCAGATTGTTCCAGATTGTTCCGAATTTTAATATTCCATTCAATTTTATAAGGAAGGAAAATGCCCTCTCATAACAATATATATATTGGCTTTTAAGAAGTTTCTTTCAGCTGGACTTTCATCCTAGAAACATTACCAGAGTTCTTCACAGCAAGTCAGCAACTTAACAATTTAACAACTGACGCGGCTACTAGTGCAGCATCTTTATATACGTTTTTGTGTGGAATTTTTTTTTGATTATTCCAGATTGTTCCGAAAACATTCTAAATAGCATATTTGAATATTCTAATCATTTGTATGAGAAAAATGGAATGCCATAAGAAGGGGAATAGCTGATTCAAGAAGGATGAATTGGGGAGAACAGAGAGTTAAGTGTTGGACAGCTGGTAGAAAACATCATAAAGGAGCTACCACATATCAAAGCTTGGAGGCCACCCGAGGATAAATGTTAATGTGTGCAAGGTTGTCATTGGGTCACTCGCATAATACTCGTCTGTAGTGGAAATTTGGCATAATTTGGTGATTCAATAAGGACTTGTTTACATTGGACTTAAAGATGACGATGTTGTAGTCAGCTGGAAAGCAGACCAGGAGAACAGAGTTCCACAGGCGGGCAGTTCAAGGAAAGAATTATGGTTTAATTGAAGAGCAGTTCTGTCAGTTTTTGCTTGTGTGATTATAGATATTCGTTGGTGCGAATTACGGTGGCTGAGTGAAGAGGAGTTCCGTCAGTTTCGGGATTACAAAAAAAAAAAAATAAATAAATTTTTAAAGCCGAACCGCTGGTAACCGGAATCGTTGCTCAACCTAGAAATAAACTATATCAGGATTCGGCGGATCCACATGAGGAATGTGTAAGAATATTCGGAGGAGATGATCCGCTGTTAGTGGAGCTGGGACCCCCAAGTCAGGGTTATCTCAATTCATCCATTGTTTATCTGTGCCTAAACCTAATCATAGATTCCATAAACCAAGTTTCTTTCTTAGAATTGCACACTTGTGGAACTCTCTTCCTTTTGCCTGCTTTCCAGCTGACTATAATATGGTCGTATTCAAGTCCAATGTAATTAAATAATAATCCAATTTACTAAAATTTCCACTACTAACAATTATTACGACATTATCCCATTGACCACTGTACGCTTATCAACCCTTATCCTCGAGTGGCCTCGGCGCCTTGATAAGTGGTAACTCTTTGTAAAAAAAAAAAAATTCTGACCTGGCGATTGGTTCAGAACATGCTGCCTCTCTACACTAAACTATGCAGTAATGGCTTAAGCGACGATCCCTTATGACCGTGCAGTAAGGACCATGAAGAAGAAATAAACTATCACGCCTTCATCACTTGCAACAAAGTTTCGGCAACTCTGGAAATATGTCAGAGATGTAGCGGCCCGCATCGACGCCAAGCAGTCGTTAATCCTTAACGTAGTATTCAGTATCAAGAATGTAGACCCGCCATATTTTAAGGAGAAAAGAATATTTTTTCTATCCATCCTAGCTGTAGAGAGACTAGTGACGTAAGTTACACGTCTCAACGAGGTTCGTTGAATTGGATTTATTTCAGATCGGGATCTGGCTGTTTAATTTAAGCATCAGCTTAAAGTGAAGATCAGATGCGCCTGGAAAAGATTACATCGTATGGAGTTCGATTGGAGGTGGGTGCATGAAACTAACTTATGCATCTGGCGAGGAATCGCCTAGAAGTACACGTCTCCTGCCTAAGCACACACAGAAGATACATCTTTGAGTGCATTTTTTTAAAAAGAAGACTTTTGAGGCGAGTTTGAGAGGCACTCTCAGAATAGTAAGGTCAACAATAGAAGTTCAAGTCGTTAGAAGAAGAAGAAGAAGAAGAAGAAGAAGAAGAAGACGAAGAAGAAGAAAAAGAGGAAGAGAGGGGAAGATACAGAAGGAAGAAGACGAAGAAGACGAAAAAGAAAAAGGGAAGAAGAGGGAAAAAAGGAAAGGAAGAAAACGTAGTAGGAGTAGGAGAGGAAAATAGGATTAATTGGCAGAGGGAAAGAGGGGGAAAAGAAGGATAAAGTAGAAAACCGAGGGGGGAAGAAGAAGAAGAAGAAGAAGAAGAAGAACAACAACAACAACAACAGCAACAACAACAACAACAACAACAACAACAAAACTGTGGGGAAGAAAAAATAGGAGGAGGAGGAGGAGGAGGAGCAGGAGACAAGTTTGTGAAGAAGAAAGTCAATGTGACCCGAGGGAATTAAAAACCAAAAAAGAACCCGGAAGAAAAGTAAACTGAAAATAAATAAATACATGAATAAATAAATAAAACAAATAAATAAAAAAAAAGCATAAACAGACACGAAAAACTACTAAAAATCATTTGGAAAAACGCCATGAAAAAAAACGACATTCCATACACACCGGGAGGCGCACGCACGCACACACACACACACACACACACACACACACACACACACACACACACACACACACACACACATTCTCATTCTCTCTCTCTCTCAAACCCCCACATATATATATCAACCTCCATATATATATATATATATATATATATATATATATATATATATATATATATATATATATATATAACTAGCTATAACTCTCTTTCTCTCTCTTTCTTTCTCTCTCTTTCTCTTGTTCTCTCTTTCTCTCTCTCTCTTTCTCTTTAGAAACTAGCGTTTTATGCTTTGCCAATCGTCAGTGTAGGAAGTGATAATTACTGCGAGCCAGGAGATTTGAACCCAATCACAAAATACAAAGCTAAGTGTAAGGTTCCAACTTCCTTTAACTCCGAAACACTACAATATTTTGGAGGTAGGAAGAGGGGGTGGGCATCAGCTTGCAATTTTGCGGTTTCAGTTTTCTTGGTTTCTGTTTTTCGTTTTACATACGTTGCAATTTCTATATTAGCGTTTGTCGCTCATGCAGATTAGTATCCGCACTCGAGAGTCTGGCTTATGATTTCAGCTATTTTCTGCATTACCGTTCATTGCACAGTCGTCTGAGTCTTCCCCTTGATTCCGATTTCTCCTAATAGTTTTTTTTTCCAAGTATTTGGGGCTCTTCCTAGTGCTCATACAATTAGTGGTACATTACATTCATTTTGTTTTTCGGATTCCATATTCTTTTTAGTTCTCTGGAAAGATCTGCATATTATTTTCGTTTTTCTGTCTCTTTGTTCTTCACTCTGTGAACTGCTGGAACGGCAAAATCTACAATAGACAGATTCTTTTTGCCTTGTTAATCATTAGGTTGAAAAGAAAGTTCTTGCAGAATTTTTGGTTTTGATTTCAAATGATGTATTTCCAAATAAGTTTTCGTTATAATACCTTTACTTTATATATTATTTTATCTTTTTTGTTGCTTTATTTAATCATTTAAATTACAATCGTTTTAAAACAATTATGTCTTCTTTTCAGAACGTTGAATACAAAATGGAAAAAAAACAAATTTGCACAATTTCTTATTTCAATTCAAGCTAGGCCGAAAAGCTGTTGAAACAACTCGCGATATAAACGGAGCGTTTGGCCCAGAAATCACTACTGAACGCACAGCACCATGGTGGTTAAAGAAATTTCGTGGCGGCGACGAGAGTCTTTAAGATAATGAGCATTGTGGTCGGCCATCCATGTCAGATGTTGACAATTATCAATTAAGAGCCTTAGTCGAAGCCAATCAACGCACAACTGTTCGAGAATTTGCTTCTGAATTAGACGTAATGTATACGACGATTTCCAGCCACTTGTGAAAGATTGGAAAGACAAAAAAAATAAAAAATAAAAAAGACTTGATAAATGAGTGCCTCACGAATAGAACGACAACAAAAAGATACGCTGTTGGTTCTTTACGACAACCGACGACGCTCAGCTCAGTGGTTAGGCGCCGACGAAGATCCACGACACTTCCCAAATCCAGAATTGCACGGACAGAAGGTCTTGCTGACTGGTTGGGTGGTCTGCGACCTGTTTCCTCCACGACAATTTTTTCATGCACGTGAAACAATTACAGCAGAGAAATACTGTAAACCAGTGGATGAAATGCACCAGAAACTTCGACAACAACACCCAGCATTAGTCAACAGAAAAGATCCAATTCTCCTCCACGACACAAACGCAGCCTCACCCGTCATACTCTCCAGACATCTCACCTATTGACTATCACTTTTTCAAGCACCTAGACAACTTTCTGGGGGAGAAATGCTTAAAAACCTAAGCGATACTAAAAACGCCTTCAGCGATTTAATCGCCACCAGCACGTAAGATTTTTACGTTACTGGCACAACTACACTTGTTTTGCGTTAGGAACAGTGTGTTGATTCTGATGGTGCTTATTTCGATCAATAATTTTTTGTTTGAGCTGAGACATGTTCATTTGAATTTAAAAAAATTAAAAACCGCAAGAATATTCTTGCCAACCTGATAAAAATATCTCAAAGATGGAAGCCCGTTGAGGTGTTACTACAGCTGGTCTGATATTCTGGTTGTCTTTCCTTGTGCCTCACGTGGTTTATGGTTAATTAAATAATATTAGCACTTTTGAGAATATCGTTCGAAATTCAAGCAAGCTAAAAACGATTTTTATTCATTTTTTCTTAAATAAATTATAATAAATATAACTTCAGGGTAGAGCGATAAAATTGTCGCACTAAAGAAAATAGCACTACAGCTTTATTTTTTAAAATTTTATTGAAAAAATGGATTCAGGTAACTTGATTATGTTGGCATCTATTCAATGTAGCCTCAATCACCGCTTCGAGACGAGTCCGGAACTAAGAGCATGTTTTTTTTTCACAAGCGCCGATAACAGCTCGGCGAATACTTGGCGGATGGCGGCGATCTGGCTGTCTTTAGTTCTGTGTGAAGCCATGTTGGTGATGTTCTCGATGTATGACCTTTGCTGTTGAGGATTGAACCTCCAACCTTCAGAAGAATATCATTTTTACAATTGATTTTTCCAAGTACTCTAACCACTGCGCTACGGGTCCTTCCGCAAGGGTAAAGGCACAATTCTCAGTGTGGGGGATTGAAAAATACAATTGCGAATTACTGAAGACCTCTATCCAGTCATGGTTGACGGAACAAGAGCATGCTACCTCTATGAAGTAAATAAAGGGTTCCGCTCGAAATTCCGTCCAAATCCCCGAGCTCGACAGAAACATTCCCGAGTTTGACAAGATACACTTGAAGAAGGTCGGAGGTTACATCGACAGAAACGTTGTGAAATGACACTCAAGATGAGAACAGTAGTCCGTTGAATCTAAATAATTCGAATAATAAATCCTCATCTCAAAAATTCTGAAACGTAATTTTTATTTTTGTTCGAAGCTAGAGTGCTCCGTTTCTGAACATTAAAAACGGACCTTGTGTCGAATATGGGGTGTATTGTAGCCACATCTCGGGATGAGTTACACAGAGCATCCTTTCCTGCCTGGACGGTTTACAAAACCGACTTCGAAAGCTAGTGGGCGATGCCATTTTTCCCCCTCCTTACTATGTCTTTCTCATAGAAATAGACATTGCGGGCCTATCTCTGCTCTATTGTTATTTTCATGGCAGGTGCTCTATTGAGCTTCACTCTGTGTCCCCCCCTACTGTAAATCATTCGCAACCAACACTCACCTAGCTACAACCACGATCAACAGTTTTCTCCTACTCTCTCTCTCTCTCTCTCTCTCTCTCTCTCTCTCTCTCTCTCTCTCTCTCTCTCTCTCTCTGCTTAAATCTAAACGTAAATACTGTTAGAAACTCAATATATGTTACCGTGACATAGGCTGACATATATGCGGTGGGGTTTTTAACAGTAGTTTGCATAGGTTTTTTAGTTTTAACTCATTTTTCCAAAGTCTGCCGCCATTTTTGTTTTTCTAATACATCGGTAAACACTGTGCGTTTTTTCGAGCCGGGTAAACATGTTATATTACATAAAAACACTAAAGAAATACCCAGTAAGGTAGAACAGTAACTTATCTTGCCTTTGATAACATTTATTTGTTATATATTTGTTTTGTTTTTTTTAATTAACAATTATTAATAGATATGTTACATTAAATAAAACACTAAAAAATATCCAGTTAGGTAGAACAGTAAATTATCTTGCCTTTGATAACGTTTATTTGATATATATTTGTTTTTTTGACAACTTTTTCGAATCTATGTGTACAGTAATACAAACCCGATTTTCCTATTTCTTTCCTATATTTCCTTTCTCTATCTTTCCCTTTCATCTCTCTCTCTCTCTCTCTCTCTCTCTTTCTCTTATGCGTCAATTTCATAAAATAAAATCAGTTATTGAAACCGAAGAAGACTTTAATGGCAAAAATTGCAACAAATTTATTAATTCCCAACAATAAAAACGATGTTCATAGAAATACATTATTATCTGTTTAGAATAGTCATGTTTATTTTTGCGTACACATATATAAACTAACTTTCACTACGTTCCGCAATCGGTATGTGCGGTTCAAAGTGTGCTCTTCTTTTTGCAAGAGAATCTCGGAATTCGTAGTGCAGATTTGTACTTAATGTCATTAGTGCCGAACTTTACTGTAAGCAACTGGAGCGGGTCTACGTAAGTATCCGACTCTGATCAACCGAAATCGCGCTTGATGCAACAGAACAATGACAAGCCACTAGGTGTATCAGAATTTTTGTAGGAATTTTTGACACCCCTATCACGAAACTGCGAACATAATATAAAAAACTCGTAATTTCTCTTTTAAAAGTGGGTTGTTTATTTTCTTTATGGATTATACTTCCAAAATAAACTATTAAAGTTATTTTAAAAGTAATAGAAATATTTTTTTTTATTTTTTAAAAAACAGTAATGAATTTTACGAACTCAATATTTTTCAATTTTTAAACTTGAAAAATCTATCAAAATTTTTCTATTCATTCTATTTTTACGATATTTTCAGGGTCAATGTGAAATTTTATGCTCTTTCCAATAAATCGAATATAATATTTTAGACAATCGTTTTTTTTTTAAATTCACGCCCCCCCCATTTTCAAGTGTCTATTAAAAAGTAAATAATTAATTTACTCACCAAAGTGTTATATATCACAAATTGAAGAGAAAAGGTCAATAAATAATATATTCAAATTTAAAACAAAAAAAGTAGTGTTTTTTAGAAATTTACCTGTAAAGTTCGAAGTTTAAAACCTTTTTTTAAACCACGTTGTTTGTTTTTTCTTTTGTTTTTTAATGAAACCTTGGTCCTTGCTCCTTTAATTAAAAAAAATTAGGGCTTGAATTACATTTTTCGAGTAGTTATAAGCTTGGAAAGACAGGGGGTCGAATAATTCACGCCTCCCATTTTGAAATGTCTATTAAAAAGTAAATAATTAATTTACTCACCAAAGTGTTATATATCACAAATTGAAGAGAAAAGGTCAATAAATGATATATTCAAATTTAAAACAAAAAAAGTTGTGTTTTTTAGAAATTTACCTATAAAGTCCGAAGTTTAACACCTTTTAAAAAAAAAAACACGTTTTTTTTTGTTTTTTTTTTAATGAAACCTTGATCCTTGCTCCTTTAATTGAAAAAAAGAATAGGGTTTGAATTACATTTTTCGAGGAGTTATAAGCTCGGAAAGACGGGGTGGAATTATTCACTATTTTTCACGAAATTTCTGACACACTTAGCAAGCCACACACCACCAGAAAGATCAAAGACAATTTTGAAGAGCTGGGTCTGTCACATCCAGCCTGACTCTGCTCCATCAGATTATCGCTTTTAAAACTTCATGCAACACTTTCTGAAGGTTGCCGATTCGATTCGTTTGACGAAGTCGAGGAAGCATGTCAAATTTTTTTTATTTCGAGGTCGGCTGAATGATACTTTCATTATGAAGGGACAGACCCCAGTAAGCAATAAGGCAAACCAGATAAGTTTCAAAATGAGATTTGGAAACGGTTAGAATCGAACCCAGTAAGAAAAGTTCAAAAAGTGCTAGGAATGCAAAACGATTAAATATGTCAGTTAACCGAATGGACAGTACGAGTTTAGAAATAATGATCAAAAATAGGTTAGTTATTGAACAATTAAAATTGGGAATTCTTTGTTTGCCGAAAGTGTGTTTGGACATACATAGGTAAAATCTACGTGAATAAATTTCACGTCGGAAGCTGGCCTCAGAAGTCATAAAGGAAAGAGATTCTCAATATATTGAGACAAAGTTCGAAGTAAGAATTAGCGAATCCCAGTCACAGCCACAGACAGTCAGTTAGCAGACGAGAGTCGGACAGCGACTTAGTGAGAGCTGATGTCCTCTTGGATGTAAAAGCTTGAATCCCTGACCATCATCAATCATCCAGCTGGTATGAATAAAGAATCATCTAGTATTTATAAACTGCTGTCTTCGCCTGTCGTCATTTAAAAAAGAAAAGGTAAACGTGTTTTGTCTATCATCTTGTTAAACGAACTTTGTTAAATTCAATTTTCTGCAAATGTTTACAAACATTTGAGACAACCTAATATTCGCTAGTGTGTAAGAATGTTCGCGCGAAATGAAAAATGTTTGGCATGTTCTGAGTCCTCGGTTATATGTTGTCACTGATATGAATCTCCAACCCGATTACACAACACTTTGACCAGATCCGAAAGCTTGTTGGGCGATGGCAAAAAGTCTTGAAAAATGATGGTCTTTAGTTTGGAGATTATTTTTTTTTTGTGTTAAATTCAATTTTCTGCAGATGTTTACAAACTTTTGGGACAACCTAATATTCGCTAGTGTGTAAGAATGTTCGCGCGAAATGAAAAATGTTTGGCATGTGAATGATTTAGCTCTTTCTGTCTACAGTAATCAAGTTAGTTTTTACATGTATTTTGTTAACTTGAAGTATTTTTAACCAATCAAAATCGTTTTAAACCTTAAAAGTAAGCTATGTGAAATTAATAAGCCAACACGAAGTTATAAACTTTAATGAAACGAGAAAATTTACAGCGAAAGGCTAGAAAAAGAGTTTCACCAATCGAACGTATAATCGATTAATTTTTATGAAGAAGTGTTAACTCAAAGCATTGTAACATTCTCGTTACATATCAACACTCGGGACCCACACGTTGTATGCAAACAGTCGCAAGGAAAGGAAGACAAGGAAAGAATTCGACTCATATATTTTTTTTTAATTGAAAAAACAGACATTTATTTACGGGTACTTCTAGAATAAGGCCGTATTTTTTGTTCAAAAGTCTTATCGTAATCCAATGTGCTTAATAAGACCCTGTCATCTGTTTTCATTCCAAAAAAGAGAAAGGTAAATGTGGTTTGTCTATCATCTTGTAAAAGAACTTTGTATAACTCCCTCAAAGTATTATGTGTACCCATCCGCCATTATCAATAATGTATCTCCCCTCTATCTGTGTTAACAAAAACTCTTGCGTAAATGTCTCAGCTCTGTATTAATAATAATATAAAGTCCCCAAGAATCGTCGCAGTTCGAAGTTAGTTAAATAGAGAGTAACACTCACAGCCAGAGAGAGAGAGAGAGAGAGAGAGAGAGAGAGAGAGAGAGAGAGAGAGGGTCAGAGAGTGAAGTTGATGCCCTTAGAGGCGAAGGGAGGGAGACCATGTAGTCATACAAGCTTGAATTCCTGAGTCACTAATCAGCCGGCTGATGAATAAAGAAATCACCAACTATATTTTGTAACTGTTTGTCTTCGTGTCGTCATTACAACTGAAAGGTAAATGTGTTTTGTCTGTCATCATCTTTAACGAACTTTGTATAACACCCTCCAAATATTACGTGTTCTCATCCGCCATTATCAATAATGTATCTCCCCTCTATCTGTGTTAACAAGAACTGTTGCTTAAATGTCTCAGCTCTGTATTAATAATAATATGAAGTCCCCAAGAATCGTCGCAGTCGTCGTCGTCGTCGTCGTCGTCGTCGTCGTCGTCGTCGTGATGTAAAATGTTATTATCATATCTGTTCAGAATCTCCTGTTATATTTGTCTCAGTATGTACCACGATCATTCACTGTGCCTCCATACAAGTCCCCCGCTACGTAACATTTAGGACTATGACAACAGCATATTCTTTTCATTGTCAGAACTCTTGATTATATATCCGACACAGTTAGACACAGTTAATCAACCGAGAACCACATCACTGTATATAAAAGCATATAAGATATCAACGAATACACACTTGAGAGTCAAAACAATGAAAAGAATATGCTGTTGTCCTCGCGCTATTAATGGTCTTCATGTGGGAGAAGGCTGAATCGGATAAATAATCGATGCCAAATAATGTAGCCAAGAGGATAACACATTTCCTGATGTTGGGGTCCTCTGTGAGTGAGTTCCAGAATTGTCCATGAACTCTGCACCAGATTAATGTCGGCTTATAGTGTAAGAATCTCATCTCTCATCCCAGAAGATTTCAGGTAAAACAGCGTTGAAGTTTTCGATGTGAGTAAAACAACCTCAGCATCTTTTTGGAAAAAGTAATGCAGGAATTTAACGATGAAGCAAAGTCTGAAAAGCATTTCTCGAATATATATATATATATATATATATATATATATATATATATATATATATATATATATATATATATATATATTGGCTAGGGTTATATCCATGTACCAATAGAACGATAATCTATAAACATTACTTGCCACTAATACGAAACTAAAACTAACCGTAACATCTTTACAAGGTTGTTACGGCCATAATATAAATATAGATACCAAAATTAAAAAAAAAAATCCTTTTTACAAAAAATCAATCATTGGGAAATAAAGGAATTTAGGAACCCAACAAATGGGATATATTTTTTTTTTTAAATTCTTTTTTTAAATGGCTTAGGGCTCCCCGTAGAAACTTCACATAACTCTGTTCTTAAATAAGGATACGAAAATTAGGCGATACATTAATATTTAAATGTAACCACAACCAAGGTAAATGTTTCTCGCATGCTTTTCCCGTTAGGATTCCTCCCTTTTTTTCTTTCTATTCAAAAAATGTTCCATTGCCAAAAGTGTGCTTATTCATAAAGTCTGAAGAAATGCTGGTGTTGAAAATTTTCAAACGATATAATGTTTGAAATTGTCGAACTAGACATTGAAAGAATTGTAACGTAAAATGAAATACACTTTTTGTTGCCATCAACACCTTGTCTTGAAGTCTTGATTTTGCACACGCAGTATATATATATATATATATATATATATATATATATATATATATATATATATATATATAATCCGCGAAAAAATATGTGAGCATGCAGGCGACATTAAGCATGTAAAAGTTTAGTTCAATAGATAAGGACTTATATTGTTACGAATCTTTCCGGTTGTGATAAAGAAAACAGGCCGGAAATGGGCGAAACAGTTTACGGTGTAAAGTTATGAAAAAATGTGAGAATGCAGACAACACTAAGCATGTGAAAGGCCAGGGTTTTAAAAATTAGTCTCCCAAAAAGTAAAGTTGAAAATTCTTCCCCTTCTTCAAAAAAAAAAAAAAAAAAAAAGAAAAAAAAAGAAAGTTAATTTATTTCCTAATCCATCTAAATAAAACAGTAGATGTATGTACGTCTGTGTGTTTATGTGAAAATATTTAACCGATAAACTCTTAAACTACTGGTCGTATAACACTGAAATTAATAGGAAATAGTAATCATACGCAAAAAAAAAATGGTTCATAACGAGTAAAATCATATATATTATTTTAATTGGATTTCATTATTGAGATGAGTATTATCCATATTAATTTATTTTATTCTCACCTTTCTTAGTTGCTGTTTCACGACGTTTCGGCCGACTATTCTTCTGGCCTTCGTCAGGCGGTAACTGCGACGGGATAGGAACTCCAAATCTCGTAACTGCATTCTCAGCAATTACTGCCATCCATAGTTGTCGTCTCACCACGTTTTTTTGGCCAAGTAAGCCTCTGGCCGGCTTTTGGATAGGATTGAAACCGCTAGCTTCAGACAATTCTCACCTGGAACCGTAGAGATTCAACGTCTTTATCCACTGCGCCACAGGCCCCGAAGGCCAATCAATGTTGGATATTTTTTATCTTATAAATCAACGTTTATTTTATCATCTGATCTTCAATGGTCGGGTCCGTACCGAATGGTATATATATTATTTTAATTGGAATTCATTATTGAGACGAGTATTATTTATTAATTTGGTTATTGCGGACTATTATCCGAGAATTGTGAAACAACAATTAAGAAAGATGAGGATAATAGTCCGTGATAAATAAATTTGCTTTATGTAGCGTACACTCTCAAGCTGCGCACATGACATGGTGTGGAGGGGGGTCCAGTTGCATGTTACATATTTATTTTTTTGGGGGGTGTTTTTTCGTTATTGGAAAACAAGAAGACCGCCATTAAAAATGATAGGGATTACGTTGGATACTGAATCTCTTCAAATACGGATAACTAACTGCGTGTTTGCACAAAAAAATAAATGCGATTTCGTTCTCAGCGTACCTGAAAACCACTAAAAGTTGACAAATTAACGATGAATGCCGAGGGGTCGGTAAACTAAAATATTACCCAACTTTTAAACAATTTTTATTAATTTTTTTTTCTATAAATATTACCTTACGCTACGACAGAACACCGACCACTCTAATTTGGCTTTTTAGGGATTTAATGACATATTAAAAAAATCGTGCCATTGTGCTTTTGTCACAAATCCTGGGCACAACAAATCCTCACACGTCGAACGTTACCATTTTTTAAAATTTTGTATACAAATCTCTCTCTCTCTCTCTCTCTCTCTCTATATATATATATATATATATATAATATATATATATAAAAGTGAACGTGTCTGTCTGTCTGTCTGTGTGTCTGTCTGTGTGTCTGTGTGTGTACATTTCCTTACGCAATAACTCTCTCAATTTTAAGTCTACAGACTAGAAATTTGATTTGCAGGGTACTGGGATTTGGGGAAATCTGTGTGATCAGTTTTCGGCCAGGGTTCAAAGTTCAACGATTTAACCTTTGAGAACTCTACCGAATTCCTCCGCCAATTTGGGGTCTAAACACTTGAAATTTGTAGATATAGGTTCCTTGGACATGGATCTAACTTAATAACTTGATTTGAGCCCAAAACAATAAATGTTAAGGGGTCATAATAGGAGTCAAAGTTTTTTTTTTTTTTTGCTCAACATACACCTCCAAACACCCGATCAACGCCGGGAAGCCATGCTAGTTAGTGATAAAACTCGTCACGTCGGGGTCACCATTTTTTACATGCTGTTTATTTATCTGTACATAACTCCTAATTTCCATGCATTTTTACCTACTTACGGCGCAATCATGTTGATACACCAGTTCCCGTCTGATCACCGAAGATAAGCAACGTTGAGTCTGGTCTTTAGTAAAATGGGTGACAATTTGGGGATTCCAGGTGCTGTATGTGCTCTCCGCTTATCTCGGCATTGTTTCCGGTCGTTCTGGACTTCTCCATGCCACTGGACTAAAGGAGTGCCAATTTAGAAGAAGTGTGGTTGGAGATTGTGCAACCGTTGCTTCATAATTCCACGCGCAACCACCTTTACAGGCGTATCCATTGTCTTTTGAGACTGAACAGAGGCGTTTTTGTTGTTGTTTTTTCGCCAAGCGCTTTTGTATAAATAATTTTAATGATTAGTTAATTAGTTTATGAGCGGATCTGGAACACACCTACATATTTCACTTTATATATAGATATTTACTACCAATTACTATCTATTTATATATATATATATATGCCTGTTTGTCTTTCTTTCTTCCTTTCCCTCCCTCCTCTTCTTTCTTTTTCTCACTCTCTATCCATCTCTTTTGCCGAGGAAGGAAAGTCAATATGACCCGGAGGACTGTAAAAATATAATAAAAAAGTACCCGGAAGGAAAGTAATATATATATATATATATATATATATATATATATATATATATATATATATATATATATATATATAATAGTAAAAAATAAAACAAATAAAAAAACAAACGCATAAAAAGAGGAACAGACACGTAAAGCTACTTAAATAATTTGGATAAAAGCCATAAAAAAGACATTCCATTCAACCCGGGAGGTATTTGCATGACTATATATATATATATATATATATATATATATATATATATATATATATATATATATATATATATATATATATATATATATATATATATACTAGCAGTTCAGCCCGGCTTTGCTCGGGCCCTAAGTACGCATTATAACTTTATGTGAATATGTATATATATAATAAAATGTTTTACTCATGTCCAGGTAACCTACATCTAAAATTTCAAGTGTTTAGACCCAAAATTGGTGGAGGAGTTTGGTAGATTCTGCAAAGGTCAACTCTTTCAACTTTGACCTCTTGGCAACCAAATTTTCGGCCAAAATCTCTTTAAAAAGCTTGCTGCATGTCTGAATACCCTTTATGTAAAATTTCAAATGTTTACACCAAGAACTCGCTGAATAGTTTGGTAGTGATCACAAAGGACAATCTTTTGAACTTTGACTCCTTAGCAGCAAATTTTTCGACCCAAAACGATTAAAAAGCATGTCCGATGTCTGAATACACTTCATGTAAAATTTCAAATGTTTAGACCAGAAATTTGGCTGAGTAATTTGGTAGAGATCGCAGAGGTCAACCCACGATACTTGACTTTTTCATTTTAAACTTTAATTAAAGCTATAATATAAAAATAGTTTTATAAAATCAACAGTAGATTCTCTACAGTGCAATGTAGACTAAAATGTATTGTTGACTACGTTAGTACAAGGAGACATGTAAAGCTTTCTTCTCAATGCATCACGATGGGTCCCCAACCATAGGCGATCAATCGATTTGATTGAAAAATCGTCGATTTCACTGATTTTGATAACAAAAAAAAATATTCGTCGATCAACATCATTTTATAAAATCAACAGTAGGTTCTCTACAGTGCAATGTAGACTACAGTGCATTGTGGTCTAAGTAATTGCGAGGAAGCATGTGGAACTTCCTTCCGTGCAGCGTATGTTTCAATTATTTTTGTAATGGGAATTGCTTCAGACAAGGTATGAAGCCATTTAATGTAAATATCTAAAAACTAGAATAAAGTACAGGGCCAAAAAAACTAGCCAAGAGTATATGTTAACAGAATAGATTTTGATTCGCAAAATAGTAATTCTCTCTCCTTTTTCAGAAACATCGCTCATGGTGTATAAAAAGACACATTACAGACAGCGAGAGTTATGACACGGCCGAAAGTAAACCCAGAGTGGCGACAGAATGTGAGTGGTGGAGCAGGCCTCGGACTTTTTTTTTTTTTATTGCATGTTCACCCCAAACAAGGCACATTGCCAGTTTGATGTAGGGAACTATATCAGGGACACAAGCTACAGGGGTACTATGTGGGGAGTTGGGCAGCAAGATGTCGGTTCACATTACACTTGAACTTCTGCGTGTCAGTACAGTTGGGGAAGCAGGAACCCGGAAGGGAATTCCAAAGTCTAGCGGTTCTGGGGAAGAAACTACTGGAGTAGAAAGCTCTCTTACATCTAGGGATCTGTACCGTGAAGGGGTGGGATTTTGCTGCTTGTCGGGTTTATTGGGGATATTTACGTCGAGGGGGTAAAGTGCTTGCAGTTCGTCGGAGCAGTCACCGTTAAAGTACTTGTAGAACAGGCAGAGGGACGCTACATTTCATCAATGGGACAGAGGCTGAAGCTTAGATGACAGTTAAGGACCTATTAGGTTGACGGCTCTTTTTTTAACCTTGTCTAGGAGTGAGAGACTAGTAGCAGATGCACCAGCATAGTTTTTAAGACCAAAGCATCGTCAGTTTCTGGCAAAATTGCATTCAAATGTAGAGAAAAAAACACCCTAGAGCAGAAAAGATTGCGTTTTTATGGTACAACTCCCGTCGTCGTAATTCTTCAACCTATTAGATTTTGAATTTAAAAATAGGAACCTTCACTTATGGAACGACCTTCGTATTTTGAGCAAAATATCGACCCATGCATGCATGGATTACAATAGAAAAATGCGAGAATGAAAAGTAATATGGTTAAGATTAAACATGGAAAAGTAAAGGACTGGTTGTTAAAACTGGAAAAGAAAAGGGCAAGATATTCCAGTACAAGTATTAATAAATTTATAATTAAAATATTTCAGGATTAAAAATTGATTACATAATGTTATGAATTGAATTTTAATAAATCTTAATGCTGCAATTTTTAAGTTATAAATTTATTATATTTTTTACTAGAATATCTTGTCCTTTTCTTTTCCAGATTTAACAACTAGTCCTTTGCTTTTCCATGTTTAAGCTTAACCATATTACTTTTCATGCTCACATTTTTCTATTGCAATCCATGATTTTTGCAGGTTTCCAGTAAAGTTACATGTTCTTTGTTTAATTTTAACAGTTTCCGGTGACTGGTTCTCGGTAGACAGAACAGTTTCCGATGGTTAGTTGTTCTACATGTTCTTTGTTTAATTTCAGTCTTATGTTTTCGCCAACATAAACATAATATACACATATGTAATAACGATAAAATCCCCCGCCCAATTATCTCCCTTTCATTCTTTTTGTTTCACTTGTTACTGGTGAGTTGGTGGCAACAGTAGTCGCTGAAGCGACGTGGTTGCTATGGAAACCAGTCATAAAAAACGTTGCTCACTTCCTTACGTTTTTTTTTTTTTTTTTTTTTTTTTTACGATTTTGAACACCAGTAACTTCTTCATAACTTTTGTTTTACTGAACGAAAATTGATTTTTTTTTTCAAAATACAGACTGAAAGGTGATCTTTAAACTGTAGTAATGTTTTGAAATTTGGTCGAAAAATGAGTGAGTGGTGAAACTTTAAAGCAGTTCTAAATGACTAAAGCTTCCACTTTACCACATATTGAAAGAATTCTAGCTGTCTGTCTGTCTGTCTGTCTGTCTGTCTCTCTCTCTCTTTCTCTCTCTCTCTCTCTCTCTATATATATATATATATATATAGACATATATATATATATACATACACACACACACACACACACACACATATATATATATATATATATATATATATATATATATATATATATATATATATAGAGAGAGAGAGAGAGAGAGAGAGAGAGAGAGAGAGAGAGAGTCCTAAAACAAAAATGATACTGACTTCCTTCTTGTTATTTTTTTTTAAATTTTTATTTTGTTTGTTTATTTGTTTGTTTGCTTAACTGAATGACTATCCGATTACCTACTTATAAATTATATTGTTTATCTTTCCGCTCCATTACACGGCGAACATAGACAGCCATTTCTTACCTTCGACTTTACACGTCCATCTTTTTCCAACCGAACCACGTGATATTTTTCTCTCTTTTTCTTGTCGCCCACTTCTAATTTTTATGTGTTTTGTTTTTCGGCTACAGCTGTTAATATCCTCGCAAGACAGCTATCTTACAACTCCTGCTGAGTTTTTCCCACGCGCGCTCTGTTACAAACCTTCTAATGCTAATTTTGGTGTGCAGCAAATTGACTTCGACTGAATTTTCTCAACCAACCAATTTAATGTCATAAACAAATTCCTGATGAACCGCCCCCTTAAGTAATGACACTTTATCAAATCTCTAATACTAACGGTTACTACGATATTATCCCATTGATTAATGCACACGCAATAACCCTCATCCCCGAGTGGCTTCCGGGCCTTGATAAGTGGTGACCTGCATGTAAAAAAATGTATTTACTCGCCTTATAATTAGTAATAAGTTACAGCCCTATCAAGGTCATAAGCAACTAGATGACTATAACATGGCCGTTTTTTTTTTCAATTCTAATGTAAACATTACATCACAGAAGAGATGTTGCGAGTTTGTCTCTGCTTTATCGTTATTTTCATGGAAAGTGTTCGACCGAGCTTCAATCTATGGTCCCCCCTCGCCAAACTTTCACAAGAAACACTAGACTAGCTGAAAACATTATCAATAATTTTCCCCACTCTTTATCTGTGCCTAAACCTAAACATAGATTCCATGATCAAAGCTTCTTTCTTAGAACTGCACGCCTGTGGAATTGTCTTCCGTTTTCCTGCTTTCCAGCTGTCTATAATATGGTTGTCTTCAAGTCCAACGTGAACAAGTTTCTGATGAGCCGTTCCACTTAAGTTAACAAATTTACCGAACTTCCATTACTATCGATTACTATATTGTCCTTTTGACTACTCTACACTCTTTAACCCTTATCCTTGAGTGGCCTATCGACCTTGATAAGTGGTGACGCCTATGTAAAAAAAAAAGAAAAAAAAAACAAGTTCCTGTTGGATCGTCCGGTTAAATAAACACTACACAATTCCACCATTACTGATCATCAGGGTATTGTCTCAACAACCACATTGTAACACAGCTATTAAATACAAACAAGAGGAAATAAATAAATAAATAAAAATCCGGGTCGGCATTTTCTTCTTTTAAAACAAAAGGTTTTATCATTATTTATTTATTATAACTAGCAGAACCCGTGGAAATTCCACGGTAGTTGAAAATTATGAAAACATATTATAAATAAACTGATTAAAACAAATAAAATAAAACCAATAACGACAAATTTAAAACAATTTTTTTAAATGAATTCTTTTTAAATCTTTTAAAGTTAAAAAGAATTAATTTTTAAAATTTAATTTTTTTCAATGAAAATTCAACACCCAACACATTGCTTTTTTTTTCCTGAACACGTTTTGGTATTTTTTTTTTTTTTTTTTAGATTAGGTCAACCTCCACAATTTCCTTTTAAATGACATCTTTTATAAGTTTTCGACTATGCTGAATACGAAAATCACATTGGAATTTTGTAAAAATAATTAGTTATCGAGATATAAAAAGCTGTATTATGCATTGTATTCTTTGGCGGCCATGTTTTTTCATGCGCATGCAGTGTCAGTCATAGTAGATTTGCTAATGGCGCGCGCACGCTCGTAAAAAAGATGGTTGCAAAAGAATACAATACATAATGCAACTTTTTATATCTCAATAACTACTTATTTCTGCAAAATTTCAATGCGATTTTCGTATTCAGCATAGTCGAAAATCTTTAAAAGTGGTAATCTGAAAATTTACCCAAGTTTTAATATAAAGAACAGATGTCAATTCACTCGCACTTTTTTTTGAATTTTATAATTTTTTTGAATTTTATAATTATTTGGAATTTTATAATTTTTTTGAATTTTATAATTTTTTTGAATTTTATAATTTTTTTGAATTTTATAAAGAATCTAAACATGTTACAGTCTCCTCTCAACATGACTATTTCCAAAATTATGACAAAAAATTTTAACATAAAATTATAACATAAAATTATAACAAAAAATTTTAACATAAAATTATAACATAAATTTATAACATAAAATTATGACAAAAATTTTAACATAAAATTATAACATAAAATTATAACATAAAATTATAACATAAAATTATGGCAAAAATTTTAACATAAAATTCTAACATGAAATTATTACATAAAATTATAACATAAATTTATAACATAAAAATATAACATAAAATTATAACATAAAATTTTAACATAAAATTATAACATAAAATTATGACAAAAATTTTAACATAAAATTTTAACATAAAAATATAACATAAAAATATAACATAAATTATAACATAGAATTATAACATAAAATTATAAAATAAAAATATAACAAAATAATAACATAAAATTATAAAATAAAATTATAACATAAAATTTTAACATAAAATTATAACATAAAAATATAACATAAACTTTTAACATAAAATTATAACATAAAATTATAACATAAAATTATAACATAAAAATATAGCATAAAATTTTAACATAAAATTATAACATAAAATTTAAACATAAAATTTTAACGTAAAATTTTAACATAAGATTATAACATAAAATTCCAACATGAAATTATAACATAAAATTATAAAATGAAATTTTAACATAAAATTTTAACATGAAGTTATAACATAAAATTATAACATAAAAATATAGCATAAAATTATAACCTTAAATGTTAACATATAATTATAACATAAAATTATAACATAAAATTATAACATAAAATTATAACATAAAAATATAACATAAAATTATAACATAAAATTTTAACATAAAATTATAACATATAATTATAACGAAATTTTAACACAAAATTTTAACATAAAATTATAACATAAAAGTATAACATAAAATTTTAACATAAAATTTTATGTTAAAATTTTAACAAAATTATAACATAAAATTATAACATAAAATTTTCAATTTGCAACCGTAAATAAACAGCTAAGTTGTTTTGTTTTTTTTTTTTCGAAAATTCTAGAGATGTAAGCCATGTTTAATTTCAGAACAGTTTCCGATGGTTAGTTGTTCTATACAAGTCCTGGAGGTGACTGGTTCTCAGTAGACAGTTGTTTTGTTCAGGTTCCCGACTTTATAATTTGTCTTGAGTTGTACGCCATGATTAGTTTCAAAGCAGTTTCCGATGGTTAGTTGTTCTATACAAGTCTTCGAGGTGACTGGTTCTCAGTAGACAGAACAGTTTCCGATGGTTAGTTGCGCTACACAAGTCCTGGAGGTGAGTTTTTCTCAGTAGACAGAACAGTTTCCGATGGTTAGTTGTGCTACACAAGTCCTGGAAGTGACTGGTTCTCAGTAGACAATTCTCGAGTTGGAATCCACAGAGCAAAACATTCTTCCCATGTTGACACGAAGAAAACATATGCGAAGTTGCTACAGAAAAGGTTTAATTTTTATGGAACAATTCCGGTTTCTGATTGGTTGGTTGCAGAACGTGAATTAATTTGATTCGTCAGTTCCTATGAGCACCGTTTATAAATAGAATCTCTGAACTGTACGGATCATACCCCATTAGAGTTCAAAAATATTGCAACGGAAATGGTTTTAATGATTTTTAACTGATAGACATCGACTATAAAAGGAGGTAATTCGTTTCGCATTAAATAATGCTTGCGATGATGATGGTTGTTTTTTTGTTTTTGTTTTTGTTTTTTGTGACACCGGACGTCGGACAAGTAAATTAATATTTAGATTGTTTCGACACCACTTAAAAGTCTTTCGCCCGGTGTACACTTTTCCTCTCCGACCCCACGCCAGCCACAGCCAGCCATTTCTTGCCTTCGCTTTACGCATCCATTTTCTTCGACGCCCACTTTGTTTTTCTCGAGCACGTGCTGTACTTTTTTTCTTTTTTTATCTATTTTTTCTCGCTCACACTTCCTAATTAGCATATTCGCGTTTTTCGGCTGCTGCTCCTCTTCGTATGCTGGCCATCCGTCGCTACTCTTGATATTTTCCCACACGCTCATATGCACTATATTACACGCATTATACACGAGTGGAGGTAGCGCATAAACGACAGACTTTGCTAATATTGGCCCATTGATTCGTTGAATTAAAAAAAAAACTCATATTTTAATCGATTTTTAATCAACTTTTCACATAATTTTAACCTTCCATCGCTCGATATAATTTACTTTTCATTTTTCACCTCATCAACACCTGAGGATGATTCTCAGTCGAATCGAAATCGTTCGTGATAACTGTACAATGTTTTTGACTCCTAGTAGGGATTGGTTATTTATTTTCTGCTCACCACAGTAAAATGTGGCACAAGGCCGGAAGGTGGAGAACAGGCGAGCTCCCCTAAAGAAGGGGCACTCTCGCCTAAAAAAAATTGCCTGGGCAGCCCGTCGGCATTACTCGGTAGGGGCGCCTCAGGCGACAAGCAATAACCTTGCCCCACCGGAAAGCCCAGTGGCAAGGCCTGGGAGGGTGGATCCTAGATAGTATCCAAGCGGTGCACCTCAGTCCAACAGGTGCTGGGCCGGTTCTCGGCTCCTCACCTGTAAGGCTGAGTGTCAAGAACGGATCCTTGACGAGTACTTCTCCCCTGTCTCCCTTCAGCCGAAGCCGCTAGGAGACCCTCCCCACCACGAGTAGTAGGGGTTATGAGACCAATGAATTCGCTAATCGTTTTTATAACCACCGGCTCTACTAAACAACCAATGAAAACCTTCCAAAGTTACTATAAAAATTGTCGAATTTTGGATTCAATCAGTTCGCCATTAACAACGTCACGGACCACATTTGATTTTTGGCCGCCATCTTGGTTACTGCCAATTACACTCAGGATCTGATCTGATGTACGCCGCCATCTTTGTTCAACATTATGTCACAATACTTAACAATAACTATGGCACTTTCATCAATATTTTCGATTTTGATATAAATTATACGGAAAATGAAAAAAAAAAATTTTTTTTTTAAACCATAAAGTAAAGTATCTCCATTGTATTTAATAATGTCTGCTTATATAGTGTGGCTGGTTCAATCTTTGACAGATACCCACCTTAGGGGTTCCTGCTCATGAAATTTTTGTGGCAAGTGGTGCGCAATATACAACCACACCTCTCCTGAGTTGACATTGTTAAATACCAGTGGCAATTGAAGTGTATCGATAGGACGACTAGAAACAAATGCCAAGATGAGCGGAGAGCGCATACAGCGCCTAAAATTCCTAAATAGTCATCCATTTGGTACTAACCAGGCTCAACGTTGCTTAACTTCGGTTTTATATATATATATATATATATATATATATATATATATATATATATATGAATGAAACTATTTCATTTAATCATATAAATTAATATACAAAGATATAATTTTACGCGTACATTTTCAGTATTTACTTCAAAAGTGCTCGATACATACATAGAGCTCGGTATTAAGTTATGAATATATATATGGCAGTTAGGCTACACAGAATATTCCGCGTTTAATTTTCGTAAGAATTCATCAAGCTTACCCTGATCCTGACGAATTCTTACGAAAATTAAACGCGGAATATTATGTGTAGCTTAATTGCCATATATATTTTCATAACTTACTATATATATATATATGTGTGTGTGTGTGTGTTTGTGTGTGTGTATGTGTGTATGTGTGTGTGTGTGTGTGTCTTTCTGTCTGTCTGCCTGTGTGTGAACAGACACATAGATATGAAAACATTTTCTTCCATAAGATTTTATTGCGCGTCTGTTTTTAAAGTTCCGTACCCATAGAAACATGAATGCACATTTAAAATAAAATAAAATAAAATAAAAAATAAAATAAAATAAAATAAAATAAAAAAAAAAATAAAAAAAAAAACGCGCACACGTCACATTACAGCCGCCGCCATATTGATTTTATGCATATGTTGTTCTGAAGACATTCCATCTCTTCTTATCGCCGCTCGTCGTGACTATAAACTTCAAGTCTCAACGCTCCGTTTAATGTGATTATTTGGCGCTGAGACGATTAAATAATCAAGGTTTCGCATTGTCGTTTCAGCACCGACAAACAAAGGCCAAAAAATTAGAACGTTGTGTCTTAAAGTTAACGAGATAGTGTAAAGAATTAGAAACTGGTGTTATAATTTAACTAATTACATTAAAAAAAAAAACATGAAATAACATGGTCGGCATTTCATATACATGATGATCGCAACGTCTTTTCAGACGAGTGCCACTCCCTCATACACTTAAAGTCCATGAGCCCAAAAACGACTTCCATCGCCACAGGACCATTTTAATCGACAAATGCCTGAGGGAGTATCTATACACAGATGATGTTACAGAGTCTTAGCTTTGTACGACAGCTAAGCCCCTCTCTCGGTTCAAAATGTTCAGATCCAGCAACAAGCAAGAGCAAGATAGCTAGCAACAAGTTAAACTGCAGAACAGCTTAATGCGGGTACTGGTCTCCCGCTTTATGGTTTTTTAAAATCAGAGATTTGCTTCTCCTAGAAAGGTTGCCTTTATCACGACTTACGGGAGCCCTCTCCACCCCAACACACACATACATGCACACAAACACACACGGTGCTAGTTGGCCGTTGACCCCGAAAAAGGGTTCATTTCATATACATACATACATACATACATACATACATACATGCATACATGCATACATGATGGCAGCAAATTCGCTTTCGAACATTGCCATCACTCGATATAGCACACACAAAAAAAGGTATATAGAAACACGAAAACATTCAGTGATGGGCCGCACGAATGTGGCTTTTAAGCCCTGCTAAACTCTGACATTCCTTGACACACATTGTACAGACATGTGCACCACTAGTAGCACGTTCTTGATGTTCTTTTTATGCAGGATCAAATGCCATTTCAAACCGCCTGCCGTTTTTTACGTCCGCCCGCAGTTGACACAGGTTAACTCTGGCAACTCAAGACTGCTTTTGGCCCACTGCGCCGATGAGTAGACTGGCGGCTCATCAGCCCAGCTCTGCTCAGACATATTCTTCCGCACACGTCACACTCCAGACCAATTTTGGCGCCCCTCCCATCCACGGCTCATTTCACTCTCCCTTTCCGGATATCACGCTTCAGCCGCTCATACTGGGTTCGATCCGCCTCAAACTTGCCCACACCTCCCCGCAAGGTCCTTCTCCACCCTCCGCGACCCAAAGCAAGACTCTCCCAGGTCCTTTCATCAATCTCACATTTTTTTTAAGGTGGATCTTAAACAATCCTTGAATCTCAATTTAGGCTTTCGAGCCAGACGTCTTCCCTCGGCGAGCTCGACATCTGTGTGCTTTTAACACACGTCCACACCAGACCTTGACTATACATACATACATACATACATACATACATACATACATACAGCAAGGCTTCCTTCAGTCTTGACAGACTCTGGATATCCACTGTAAGGGTGCCTGCGCGTGAAATTTTTGTGGCAAGAGTTGTGCAATACCAACCACACCTCTCCTGAGTCGGCATTTTTAGATATCAGTGGCAAGTGGAGGTTCAGGACGACTAGAAACAAATGCCGGGATAAGCGGAAAGCACATACAGTGGCTAGAATTCTCAAATGGTCACTCATCTGGTACTAACCAGGCTTAAAGTGCTTAACTTCGGTGATCTGACGAGAACCAGTGTGCCAACGTAATTTGCCATACATACATACATACATACATACATACATACATACATATCTATATCTATATCTATATCTATTAGGGTGAGAAAAAGGTTTTTGCGAGATTATTAATTTTCATTTCAAAAGATGTATTTTCAAAATTTTAAAGAGCCTTTTCTTCTCCATCTAATCTAATTACAATCGTCTTAAAAAAAACAATTATGTCTTCTTTTCAGAGCGTTAAATACAACATGGGAAAAAAAGAAAATTTCAATTAAAGCTAGGTCGAAAAGCTACTAAAACAGCTCGCGATATCAACGAAGCGTTTGGTCCAGGAACGACTACTGGACGCATAGAACAATGGTGGTTTAAGAAATTTTGTGGCAGCGACGAAAGTCTTGAAGATAATGAGTGTAGTGGTTGGATGTTGGTAATGATCAATTAAGAACCTTAGTCGAGACCAATCCACGCATAATTATTCGAGAACTTGTTTCTGAATTAGGCATAACGTATATGATGATGTCAATCCACTTGAAAAAAGATTGGAAATACAAAAAAAATCTTGGTAAATGGCTGCCTCATGAATCAAACGACAATCAAAAGAAAATGCCGCTATGAAGCATCAGCTTCCTTTCTTTTACACAAGAACTGCAATGAAAAGTGGCTTCTTTACGACAACCGATGACACTCTGCTCAGAAATTAGACGCCAACGAAGCTCCACGACACTTGTCGAAGCCAGAGTTGCACCAAAAGAAAGTCATACTAACAGACGACTAAACGTTTACTACAAGAGCTCTGCCGACCGGATTAAAGAGATTGGCGCACCGGATTTGGCCCGCGGGCTATACTTTGGTAACTCTGTTCTAGACGACTAAATCCCCCTGTTTAGTTGATCTTATATCTAATTTTTCAGGCAACAGAAAAATAGGCAGACCCCAGTTGATCTAAAAACGCTGGGCATTAACACGCAAAACTGGAAAGAACTCGACAAGACTGACCTGTTCTGCGACCGGTCTCATTTATTACATTCTTTTTGAATGCAGACGAGACCATTACGGCGGATAAATACTGTCCACAAATGGATGAAATGCATCACAAACATCGACAGCAACATCCAGAAACGGCTCAATTCTCCTCCACGATAAGGCCCGACCGCATGTTGCTAAATCGACCCTGTAGAAGTTGAACGAATTAGGCTACGAAGCTATGCCGCATCCGCTATACTCTCCAGACGTCTCACCTACTGACTAGCACTTTTAAAAGCATCTCGAAAACTTTCTGCGTTAGAAATGCTTAAAAAATCCAAGCAATATCCAAAACCGCCTTCAGAGACTTCACCGCCACCAGAACGCAAGACTTTTTATCTCACTGGCATAAATATACTTGTTTTGCATGAGCAAAAGTGTGTTGATTCTGATGGTACTAATTGCGATGAATAAATTTTTGTTTTAGCCGAGATATGTTCATTTGAATTTAAAAGTTAACAAACGCAACAACTTTCTTGTCAGCCTGATATATATATCTATATATCTATAAAAGTGAAAGTGTCTATCCATGTGTCTCTGTGTGTGTCTGTGTATATTTCCCTACGCAATTTCTCTCTCAATTTTTAGTCTACAGACTTGAAATTTGATATACAGGGTACTGAGATTTGGGAAAATCGAGGTGATCCGTTTTTGGCCAGAAATTTGGCGACCAAGGGGTCAAAGTTAAATGATTTGACTTTTGAAAACTCTACGAAACTCCTCCGACATTTTTGGGTCTACACACTTAAAATTTTAGATATAGGTTTGTTAGACATGGATCTAACTTAATAACTTGATTTGAGCCCAAACAATAAATTTTAAAGAGTCATAATAGGGGTCAAAGTTTAAAAAAAATTGACCGATTTTCTTTTTTTTTTGCTCAGCATACACCTCCAAACACCCGGGCAACGCCGGGCCGAAATGCTAATATATATATATATATATATATATATATATATATATATATATATATATATATATATATATATTAGACTAGTCGTATATATATATATATATATATATATATATATATTAGACTACTCGTGTATATATATATATATATATATATATATATATATATATATATATATATATATATTAAAATACTCGTGACCCGTTGGGTCAGTGTGTTATATGGAATTCATGTATGAGCGTGACATTTGTGACGTAAAGTATATTAAAATGAAAAATCACGGACGGATCACTCAAACATGAAAAAAAAAATCCTCCCTATTCGTGTAAAGTTACCTATTTTTTCGAATAATCGCTCCAAAATCGAAAATTAAACATGATTTTCCTACGAATCGAACGCCGACGAAAGTCATTTAGCAGCAAAAACGCACATGGACCTACCGATGAGAAATATAAGAATGAAAAACCCATATTAGAATCCTTCAACCAAGTTATAGAAACTTAAAATCTAAAAAAAAAAAATTAATAAAACCTGAAGCAAAAAAATAAAATCTAAATAAATAAAATAAAATAAAACTAATATTGAAACGGATTAGTAAATGTGTCAACAAATTCACCGTTCTCACACAACTATTTTGTATCTAGAAATATAAACAAAAATAAAAAAAGCAGGAAGGAAGGAAAAGGGACGGATAGAGAGTAGTCGTAGTAGTAGTAGTAGTAGTAGTAGTAGTAGTAGTAGTAGTAGTAGTAGTAGTCTTGGCTTTACTACAATTGTTCTTATGTTTGTCAATGGGTTAAAGTTGTTTAGTTGTAAGAAAATAGTGACAGTATAGTTGTAATAAAGAATAGTTGCAAAACACCCCCACTCTTCCCATGTTAAATAATAATTTCGAAATAATAACGTTAATATTTCAGTGCGCAGGTCAAAATCTGCAAAAGAAACGATTTGTGTTTATTTGTTTACGTTGTTATGGGTTCATTTTATGCGCGCATGTGCAACCGGATGTCGTAAACCGGAAAGGGGGTTACATCACTCGTTACAAGGTCATTTGAGTTTTATAATTATATAGATATCAGGCTGACAAGAAAGTTGTTATACATACAGACACCAGTGCTTCATCCTTTCGGGAATCATCAGTTCCAGGTGTCACAATTAACATGATGTGCGCATAAGACTTTTTATTTTTTATCTTATTTTCTTTTTTCATTACATTTTCACTCCAAATAAGGCAAATTGCCACTTTGGTGTAGGGGGCTTCTATCAGGGGTAACAACTACTGGGGTACTTGGGATTAGAGCAGCAAGATGTCGGTTCACGTTACACTTGAACTTCTGCATGTCCGTACAGTTGGTGAAGCAGGGATCTGTAATGAAATTCCAGAGTCTAGCGGTTCTGGGGAAGAAACTATTGGAGTAGAAAGATTTATACTGTGTGGGGATGGGATTTAGCTGCTTGTCGGGTCTGTTAAGGGTGTCTACATCGTGGGGGCACAAGCGTTTGCAGTTCGTCAGAGCTTTCACCACTAAAATACTTGTAGAAAAGGCAGAGGGATGTAACATTTCGTCGATGGGAGAGAGGCTGAAGCTTAGATGCCAATTCAGGGCCTATCAGATTGGCGACTCTCTTTTGAACTTTGTCTAGGAGCGAGAGACTAGTAGCAGATTCACCAGCCCAAATGTGACAGCAATACTCCATACATGGGAGAATGGTGGCCTTATAGAGGTACAAGATACTTTCGGGTGTTAGTAGTTTTCTAGCAGGGTAGAGAGAGCTTGCCTTCTTCGCAGCGGCCCTGGCAATGCATTTAATGTAATTGTTCCAACTCATGTTTCCAGTGAACGTTAGGCCAAGGAGTTTAAAAGAGTTTTGATTTACCCAAAACCACACACACCTCCAAACACCCGGGCAACGCCGGGTACCCCCTCGCTAGTGTTCATTATAAAACGTTGGTGCAGAAATAATATCGTTTTTGACATTCAAAAGTAAAAGTAAAAAAACGACATTATTTTTGCACCAACCCAATATTATTCATTTATTTCAGCATGTTATAATTTGTCCCTGATGCAATGCGCAGGCAGAGCAGCCGAATAAAAACGAGGGCCGTCAGCGAAGAGTCAACTTTGTCAACTAACCTCCAACCTCTCTCTCATCGCCGCAATATTGCATCTCTGCGCTTGTTTTTACAAATATTTCAATGGAAAGTGCTCTGATGAGATCGTTGCACTTGTGCCTTCTTGACGTACATATCCCTACTTAGCAACAAAATCTCACCTCTTCACTGTTGAGGTCCCTAAATGCCAGAAAGCTTTCTACTCTTATAGTTTCCCCACCCTCAAGCAACTAGACTTTGTAATTCTCTTCCTGCTACCTGCTTCCCTGACTGTACTGATATGCAGAAGTTTAAATGTAACGTAAACCAACATCTTGTTAATCTTTTCTATGCATGGTCCCAAATACAGGGTAGTCGCTAGAAAAGCAGGAAATTTGTCAAACAACCATTTATTTTTATAAAGAATAATTTTTACGAAGTTTTTCAAAGACAAATGTTATATATTACTCATAAATACTCAAAATGTCGTCTATGCACTTCACTGCAACGTTTTTACCTGTTTTCGAGCTTGGATCAAGAATCCAAGCTCGAAAACAAAAGAACCAATCAAAAAATAGCAATCACGCATTTTATTCATGATCTAAGCTGACCTTCAAATTTCTCGCTTTCCTAGCGACCACCCAGTAGTAGCCCCTGACGTTAAAGTGTCGATATGCCTTGTTTGAGATGAACGTGAGTCAAAATAATAAAAGATGAAAAAGTAGACGCGGCATACCAATGCACGAGGACCTGTTTAATGTTGTTTTACTGTTGTTTTAATTTTCAGTAAAATTATTTTTTTATCTTTTTTTTTTTTTTCTGAACAAAAAGAAAATCCCTCATACTATTTTCGCACATTTTCACTTAAAAACTTTTTAATGGATATTTTTTAACGTTTACTGCAAGAGCTCTGCCGACCGGATTAAAGAGATTGGCGCACCGGATTTGGCCCGCGGGCTATAATTTGGTAACTCTGTTCTCAACGACTAAATCTCCCTGTTTAGTTGATCTTATATCTAATTTTTCAGGCAACAGAAAAATAGGCAGACCCCAGGTTGCGCTACAAGGAAATCTGTAAGCGTGATCTCAAAACGCTGGACATTAACACGCAAAACTGGAAAGAACTCGCCCAAGACTGACCTATAGCGCTCCACCATCAGGTCCAAACTGGAGCATGGGGGAGAGAGAGAGAGTTTCGAAACAACCAAGAGCTCAGACGATAACGGAGGAAGCAAGAAATATCACTAAATGAGCCTACCTTCAACTGTGACAGGCGCGGTCGCCTATGCCACTCATAATTAGCCATCAAAGAAGATGTAGACGAACCTACTGCGCAATTGGATATGGTTGCTATGCAACTGCCATCCGTCATCATTATCCAGAGTATATAGAGCAACTGGTGTGAAAGTTATGCACTTTTTTTATACGGAGTAACTCTATATAGTTTTACCTGTTATCCTTCTAAGGTTTTTTAATTTTGAACATTTTTTTTATATTAGTGGCATGGAAAGGCCACAGGAGTGACAACCAGAACCAGCAAAACTGAAGATGTCTGCCAGGACACTATATATATATATATATATATATATATATATATATATATATATATATATATATATATGTGTGTATATATACAAATGTAGGCAAATTCGAGCATATTTTATTGGTTTGACAATGCAGCTTTTTTTAACAATTGTCATAAAATTTTAACCATCGAATAGTATTATAATCTTCAAAAAGCCTGCAAATATTTCATTATTTAATTTTGGCTACGGGTATAGAGCGTATTAGCGTAATGGTTAGGAGCCTTGACTTGTACAGGCGGTCGGGTTTTGATCCTGGTTTGAGGTAGTTACCTGTCTACCCGCACTGATGAGCTGCGAAAGAGTACTGTATGTGGATGACTATATATATATATATATATATATATATATATATATATATATATTGTGTACAGAAAGTTGTTAGTTGAGACAGGTCATTGGTACCGTCGGTTTCAAGCCCGATAATAAGGCCCGTTTAAGGTATCCTTATCAAGCTCTCTTCAGCCAATATTCGTCAATTTGAAGAGAGCTTGATAAGGATACCTTAAACGGGCCTTATTATCGGGCTTGAAACCGACGGTACCAATGACCTGTCTCAACTAACAACTTTCTGTACACAAAATATAAGTACGCTCTTAAAATTTGGATTTTCCTTTTAATTGAGCACTCTGCTGGAATTCTTTTTCCCAAAAAAACTAATCATATATATATATATATATATATATATATATATATATATATATATATATATATATATATATATATATATATATATATACTAGACTAGACTACCCGTGACCCGTTTGGTTGGAAGCTATGGAATTAATGTATAACCGTGACACTTGTGAAGTAAAGAAAATAGTTTTTTGTGATATAACAGAAACATTTCTATGAAAGTATATCAAAATGAAAAAAAATATATCGATAGGTTTCTATGAGTCGTTCTGTTTATAATTGTTTATTAAAAAAACAAAAACAAACTTGCAGCCATTAAATTATAAGTGGTTTGCCGTACTTATAGGTAAATGTGCACTGAACAGATTCCATAATACTTAAAGTTAAATTCAAATTTTGATATAGCTTTTAATTTAAACGCAAAAAAAAAACACAATTCAATTGGGACGCTGAAAACGTACACAGTAAAACACTTTACGTCCAAGTGTTAGGGGTGAACGTGAGTAAAACACCCTCTGGGGCAGCACCCCCCCCCTTGGGTACTGTCTGCAAAGACCATCACACTCTGTGACGTGCACTGCCTGCATCGCCATTTGCAAACATGGCATCATTAGAGCATTTTGGTTCGTGGATGACAGCGAGCGATCTGTAACTATCGACACCGAGCGATATGCTCAGGTACTTGGCAAGTTCTGAACAGCACTTGGTATACACAAGTTCCCATTTATTTGCCTCAACACGAGGGCAGAGTTAGACACAAGGCCGGTTTTGCGGGTTCTTAAATGGGTGTTGTTTGTGAAATAACCGGTAAACATGACACAAGAAATAAGTGGAATGTCTAACAGATTTATTTAACAAGTATCTTTCTTTTCTTTCTTTTTTTACAAAGGAATCACCACTTATCAAGGCCCAGAGGGCACTCGAGGTTAGGGGTTAAAGAGTGTACAGTAGTCAAAAGGACAATATCATAGTAATCGTTAAAAGTGTAAGTTTGGTAAATTGGATTACTTAAGGGGAACGGCTCATCAAGAACTTGTTTACATTGGACTTGAAGACGGCCATATTGTAGTTAGCTAGAAAGCAGGCAAACGAAAGACACTTCCACAGTACCTACTGAGATTATGATAATTGGTGCCACTGGATGCGCATGGATAAAAGTCTTTCGTTTTAAAATTACGAGTATGTGTCTGAAAGTGTCATGGCCGACTCCGATCCTCCTGCTATTACATCCAAGGGAGATCACTCACTTGTCAGTCAAAGGGAAGTGATTATTTTATTAGGTTGATCCTAAGCGATACTTACGTCGAACAATATTGCCGCAAGTTAATGCCTTTATTACCTGGTTGAATTAATTCGTTCAGTCGTAAATAAATTAATATAACGGCATAAATAAAGTGGGAATTGATTCAAACACGCCTTATACGTATTAGTTTAGTATCTGGATAGATGTAACTATCCATTGCTAGATACCTCCAGATTGCAACTATCCATCGCTTACGTTCAGTATGCTGCTTTTTGTATCAGAAAGTGGAGGGTTTCGTTTGTTGTCATGAACACTTTTTTCAAGCACTATGGATAATAATCAAGTTAAGTTTATGAAATGCAAAACTTCTCAGTGGTAGTTTAACTTTTGAACTTCATAATTTTTCCAGTTTGAAGACAATCATTGTATCATTACTCTTTAAACTAAAATTAACAATAAATGTTTTTTTTTATTCATCTACAAGGTTAATTAAGGTCACCAAAGGGTTAATGGAGCACATTTCATTGAAATACGGTGTGCCTTCAATAAGTTTCTAGACTTTTTTAAAAACTTTAGTCCCCTTCTAAGTAATCTCCTCTGGCTGCAATGCACTTCTTGTACCGTTCCAACAACTTCTGGAATGGTTCCATGTAAGTCCTCCTGCGTGAGCGCGTCAATGACCCTTGTCACAGACTCTTTCATCTCCTCAGTTGTCTCATAACGACGACAGCCTCTACGTCTTTCCTTCAGCTTTAGGAATAAGCAAAAATCATAGGGAGAAAGATCCGGGCTATAGGGGGGTGGGTGAGGAACTGTTTTGATGCCCATCTAAATCAAATAGTCTTTGACAAGGATGAAGTGGTGAACGCGTGCATTCACGCAAATCTTCCACGTCTTCAGTTCCTCGTGAATAATTATGTGCACTTATTGTCTCTATTTGACCAATCAACTCTGGTGTTCTGACTTTCTTACTTCTCTCACACCTTTCATCATCCGTCACAGACTTCCTGCCTTCCTTGAATCTCTTATGCCAATCAAAAGTGATGTTCGATTCATGCAAGATGGTCGTACTTGTAAACCAAGAAACGGGATGCAAGATTGCGGTTATGAGTTGCGAGTGAGCGTCAGACATTATTAATATTAATAACATTATCAATAATAATAATGATGATGTTATCAATAATAACATTATCAATAATAATAATAATGATGTTTTCAATAAGAACATCATCAATATCGGTATTGATGATTTCGATTATGTATCACTCTCTCCCTAGTGCACATGTGCGAGTGATTAGTGATGTACACAAATGATAATCAAATATCGATCTGTTTAAAAATTATTATTTGCTGAAATAGAAATCAGTTAAAGAAATTTGATAGATTTTAAACAAACTAGCAGATTTAAGCATCTCACGCTGGGTACTCCAAAACCCCTTCCTCTAAATAGCAACTGACCGGAACAAAATTTTTTTTTATATTATTTGTATTTCAGAGAAGGTTCCAAAAATAATAGCGCCTCCTATTTTCTTTTATTCCGCGCGAATGGATCAGAGCGGATTGCAAATTGCATTGTTATGATGACTGAACTTATGCGTCCATTAATTGAAAGTTCCATCTCTTTGTCGCAGATATTGACGGCGTGACGCTCTAAGAAAAAAAAAAAGCCGCTGTCATAAAGGTACGTCGGAAGCAGAGATGCGTCATTTAATTCACGGCAAAAGTACATTGAGAATGGTGGTGACTATGTTGCAAAATAAATTTTGGAGAAACACTTTCATTTAGGATGTTGCCAACTTTTAAGCGGTCTCTCTCGAACGTTTTCTAAAAAGAATTCTAACTAGAAAGATATCAGGGAAACGAATGCCAACAATAATCAACAGATATCCATGACAAATAACACCCTACCTGAGAATCCTTCCTTCAAACTCCTCGGCCTAACATTCAGGGGCAATATGAACTAGAACAAATACATAGAGGAGGAAGGCTCTGCAAGGAAGGTGGGTTCCCTCTATCGAGCTAGAAGACTACTCACACCTGTCATTCTACAAGGCCACCTTGCACCCATATAGAGCATTGTTGCCATATCTGAGCTGGTGCATCTATCACTAGTCTCTCTTGGAAAAGGTTTAAAAAATCTTCAATCTAATGTGTCACTCACTGTCTTTAGTTTTTCGTTTCGATCTCAGCTCGAGTATATTTTTTAAAAAATTCGCTTACAAGAAGTGAACGGTTTAGAAAAAGGCATAACATCCGCATGCACATGAATTAGTTTCCGTATTTCTTAAAATATAAGATTTATGCGTATATATATATATATATATATATATATATATATATATATATATATATATATTTACCAGTGGTGAAAAAACCGGACTAGAGTGCCCAATGTGTAGCCAGAGCAGTATATAGGAAATTTATTACTGTGAGTCCAGAATGAGTTTACATATTGTTTCAGCTAGAGGAAGATCCTCAAAAAGAGGAAATATCCAACTAGCATCGTCAGAATTCATCTATGAACTCACAGTAATGACTGAACTCACAGTAATAAATTTCCTATATATATATATATATATATATATATATATATATATATATATATATATATATATATATATATATATATATATAATTAACCCACACAGAGATGTTCAAAAAACACAGATAAATTAATGACTGTCTGATTGCATAAAAGAAAATTTTATTTTATAAAAAACAAAAGATCGAATGTATCGAATAGAATTTTAGAATCGATAAATCATTGATCATTTGGAATGGATAAATCGATATTGAATTTCACACGAACAAACATGAAGCATAAAAAAACGTCACATACTTGTCCCTCGTGATCCATATTCTCTTCAGCTATTATAATTATATTAAACGCATGCGGTGAAGAAATATATAACAATAATAAATAATTAATTCGAACAGTTTAAACGTTTTGCTGCAGTTTCATGGATGTCCAACTTATCAGGAATGCCCAGCTGACGAGGTTATGGATTTGGATGAAGAACAATCATTTTATTTTCATCCAGGTGTATAAGCAAGTCAAATACACACCCGTCTAGCTGAATCCAGTGTCAAAAGCTTCCCTCACTCTTTATCTATGCTTAAATCGAAACGTAGATTCCATGAACAAAGCTTCTTTCTTAGAACTGCACGCCTGTGGAACTCTGTTCCATCTGCCTGCTTCCCTCCTGACTACAACTTGTATGTCTTCAAGTCCAACGTAAACAAATTCCTGATGAACCGCCCCCTTAAGTAGACACTTTAAATATCTACACTAACGTACTTACAATAACCCTTTATCCCTGAGTGGCTTCCGGGCCTTGATAAGTGGTGACCACCTTGTAAAAAAAAAAATTTTTTTAGGGGGTTTCAGTGCTAGACTTATTGATAGTTTATTGCCCAAGACTTGGGTTCTTGCCCCAAACTCTCCCTATATTAAAAATGGCAACACATCAAAGGCTGTAAATGATTATGTTCTCTCTGATTCTCTCTCCTCTGATCTTGAGCGCGTGGTACAGTGGGGAAAGAGGTGGCTGGTTACCTTTAATGCATCTAAGATCAAGCTCCTATCTCTACATCATAAACGCTCTGATCCCCATCTGGCATCAATTGAAATGGATGACTCTTGTCTAGGGGAGGCCCCATGTTTTGATAAGCTTCTGGGTTGGACCTTTACTCCTGATCTTAAATGGAACACATACATCAAGTCTGTGGCCAAGGTCGCTGGGGAAATGGTGGGATCCTTCTACCGCTCCAGAAGATATCTCACTAATGATGCAGTTCTCTATCTATATAAAAACCAAGTACGTCCAAAGATGGAGTACTGCTGCCACAATACAGTTATAATGGCGAAAATATTGAAAGCTTATGATGTTCCACCAAATCTACTCCAAGCAATAAATAAAATCTATGAGAACACAAAGACAAGAATAATAACACTAGACGGGGAAACAGAATTTTTCAATATCATTGCTGGAGTTTTACAAGGAGACATAAAAACCTTACCTTTTTGCCATAATACTTGACTATGTTCTAAGAAAAACACTTGATGGAAGAGAAGATGAGATTTGTTTTCGTCTGTACAGACAAAAGAGCAAGCATTCCAACCAATTGTTATTACTGATCATGATTTTGATGATGACCTAACATTCCTATCTGAAGAAATTGGTCAAGCTTAAGAAGTCCTCAGCAAACTGGAAGGGGAAGCGCGATTGGTGGGTTTGTATTGCACTGCCAAGAAAACAGAGATACAGGCCTTAAATCACTTGATAAGACTCAGCTTAAGGTTGTCGAAAACTTCAAGTATCTTGGAGCATGGTCAGAGATTTCGAAGTGAATAAAGCACTGGCATGGAGTGCATGTCACAAGTGGAGGAAGATATGGTCAGCCACTCTCCCAGAAAAGTTGAAAGTAAGACTCTTTGTTGCCACAGTAGAAGCAGTACTCCTCTTTGGTGCTGAGGCATGGACTTTTACAAATGTACTGAAGAAGAGACTGGATGGCTGTTACACACAGATGCTCAGGATGGTCATCAATACATCATAGAGGAGACACGTAGCAAACCAACATTTTTATCGTGATCTACCACGAGTATCACTGAAGGTACAGCAGAAAAGGATGGGAATAGCCGGTCACTGCATGAGACACAGCGAAGAGGAAGCAAGCAAGCTAGTTCTCTGGATACCAACAGATGGACACCCAAACCGTGGGAGAAGAAGAATGACCTACATTGACAACCTGCTATAGGACACAAGATTGGACAGTGTTCGGGACCTGTAAACTGTCACGCGAGATCGAGAGAACTGGAGAAGTTGTGTAGATTCGGAAAGACGACGAAGATGAGATGAGAAATTGTTTCGTTTTTAGTCCATACGTCACGTAAAGTAAAATCTGTACAGCAGAACCCCGGGATACGGCATTAAAAATAATATTTAAAAGTACAGTTTATAATGCACATGAATATAATCAAATAACATTATAAATAACACTGAAAGCTGGGGGAAAATACCTTAACCAAGGGCCGAAAAACATCGTATTCCACATCGTAAACTGAAAAAAAAAACGTATCCTAGGGCCACTGTATCCCGGGGGATGGAGTGTTAAATGTTTTCATGAAACCATCCCCATAAAAGGTATTACCTTCTCCTTCATAGTTCCCATTAATATGAGGCCATCCTCCCATGAATTACCTTTTCCTTAGAGATTGTAAGTGTAATGTAGTTCTGTTATAAAGAGACGAAAGGAATTATTGCTTCCTGGGTGTGGAGTGCATGTATTAAAATGTATGTGTGTATATATGTGTGTATGTGTGTATATGTATGTATGTATGTGTGTATGTATGTATGTGTGTATGTATGTGTGTGTGCATGTATGTATGTATGTGTGTATATATGTATGGGTGTGTATGTATGTGTATGTGTGTATGTGTGTATGTATGAATGTGTGTATGTGTGTATGTGTATGTGTATGTATATGCATGTGTGTATGTATGTATGTGTGCATGTATGCTAGTACGTATGTATGTATGCATGTGTGCATGTATGTATGTGTGTATGTATGAATGTGTGTATGTATGTATGTGTGTATGTATGCATGTATGCATGTGTGTATGTATGTATGTGTGCATGTACGTATGTATGCATGTGTGCATGCATGTATGTATGCGTGTATGTGTGCATGTATGTATGTGTGCATGTATGTATGTATGTGTGTATGTGTGCATGTATGTATATGTGTATGTATGTATGTGTGCATGTATGTATGTGTGTATGTATGTATGTGTGTGTGTATGTATGAATGTGTGTATGTATGTATGTGTGTATGTATGCATGTATGTATGTATGTGTGTATGTATGTATGTGTGCATGTACGTATGTGTGCATGTGTGCATGCATGTATACGTATATATACATACACACATACATATACATACACATACACATACACACATACACACATTCCTACATACACTTACACATACACACATTCATACATACACATACACACATACATATACATACACACACATACATACATACATACAAACAGACATACATACATGCACACACACATACATACACACATACATACATACACACATACATACACACATACATATACATACACACAAATACATACATACATATACACACATACACACATACATACACATACGTCGCTGAGTTTATTTGTGAAAAAATGTGTGAATCTGTTTATATCATCGTCAGTTACTATTCCAAAAGTGTTTGTCTCAACCAAACTTTTTATTTCAAAAAACAAAAAAAAAAAAACAAAGCGGGAAACCAGTAACCGCATTAAGCTGGTCTGTAGTTTGACTTGTTGCTGGCTATCTTGCTCTTGCTCGTTGCTGGATGTCAACATTTTGAACCGAGAGAGAGATTTAGCTGTCGTACAAAGCTAAAACTCTGTAACACCATCTTTGTATAGATACTCCCTCAGGTATTTGTCTATTATAAAAAAAAAGAAAAAAGTCCTGTGGCGATAAAAAAAGCTATGACGTGTGTACGCCTGTAATGCTGGATGTATGTAACAATTATTCTGCCATCATTATATGTATCTATGTATATATATGTGTATGTATATTTATATATGTATGTGTGTATATTTATATATATACATGTGAGTTTATATGTATTTATATCTATGTGTATATGTATGTATATATGTATATGTGTCTATGTGTATATATGTTTGTGTGTGTACATATATACATTTATAAATGTTTTTATGCATGTATGTGTGTATATGCATGTATGTGTATGTATGCAGGTGTGTATGTATATGTATTTGTATGTGTGCATGTATGTGTGTATGTGTATTAATGCATATGTATGGATGTGTATGTATATGTAGGTTAGTGTATGTATATTTATGTGCATATGTGTACGTTTATGTATGTGTAAGTATATGTGTGTATGTATTTGTATATGTGGATGTATATGTATGCATATGTGTATGTATGAATGTGGGTATGTATATGTATGTTTGTGTATTATGCATTGTGTATGTATATGTATATATGAGCGTATGCTTATAGACATGTATGTATGTATGTATGCATGTATATATTTATAGGTATGTATACCAATGACCGTCTTGTTTATGTTTGCATGTGTGTGTATGTATATGTATGTGTGCATATTGTGTATGTATGTACGCATGTAGATATGTGTGTGCGTGTATATATATATGTATGTATAACAATGACCGTCTTTAGTGTCATATCTGCTTGAGCATGTGAATTCGCTGGCAGGACTATACGTCTTTTTTTCGGGCTCATGAACTTTCAGTGTCTGAGGAAGTGGAACTCGTCTGTCAAGACGTTGCAATCATCATGTATGTGTGCATGTGTGCATGTATGTATGTATGTGTACATGTGTGCATATGTGTATGTATGTATGTATGTGTGCATGTATGTATGTGTGCATGTGTGCGTATGTGTATGTATGTGTGCATGTATGTATGTGTGCATGTGTGCGTATGTGTATGTATGTGCGCATGTGTGCATATGTGTATGTATGTGCGCATGTGTGCATGTGTGCATGTGTGTATGTATGTGTACATGTATGCATGTGTGCATGTGTGCATATGTGTATGTATGTGCGCATGTATGTATGTGTGCATGTGTGCATGTGTGTATGTCTGCATGTCTGCATGTATGTATGTGTGCATGTGTGCATATGTGTATGTATGTGCGCATGTATGTATGTATGTATGTGTGCATGTGTGTATGTATGTATGTGTGCATGTATGTATGTGTGTATGTATGTATATATGTATGTATGTGTGTATGTATGTGTGCATGCATGCATGTATGTATGTGTGCATGTATGTATGTATGCGTGCATGTATGTATGTATGTATGTGTGCATGTATGTATGTATGCGTGCATGTATGTATGTATGTAGGTAGGTAGCTAGTTAGTTAGGTAGGTATGTGTGTATGTATGTATGTTTGCCTAAAACTTTCGACAAAGGCGACGGATGTTACGAGATCGATATCGTTTTGAAGCTCGACTCTTCGGGCGACAAATATCGAAAAATTGGCCAAAAACATTAATTTCGTCACTCTCAACTGAGCACTTTTCTACAAGAAAGGGGTCGCTTTTTACGCCGATATTTTCGAAAGTCATCTCTTTTTTTCGATTGACTAGCCCTTGTATTAACCTTCGTCACTTCCGGTTTGGCGATGGACACAATAGCAAAGACGTCACGTTTTTTTTTTGTCACGTTCTTTTCCTGCCTGCCTACTCACACTTTTTTTTTCTCAAGACACATCTCCAAACATCCGGATAACGCCGGACACTAGTGTTGTCTAATATATAAAAGGCTATATGTCTACTGTCTGTCTGTCTCCATATTTTAAAACTCTATCTCCCCCGAAACTAAAAGTCGCAGATCGGCGCTAGGGGCCTCTAATGATTGGATTTTTTGGCCAAAAATTTGGCTACCAAGGGGTCAAAATTGAAAAGATTCGACCTTTGCGGTCTCTAGCAAACTATTCAGCCAATTTTGGGTCTAAACGTTTGGAATTTTACATAAAGGGTATTCAGAGTTGACCTTTGCAGACTCTACCAAACTCCTCCGTCAATTTTTGGTCTAAACACTTGAAACTTAAGATGTAGGTTACCTGGACATGAGTCAAACTTTTTAATATATATATATATATATATATATATATATATATATATATATATATATATATATATATATATATATATATATATATATGCACATAAAGTTATGAACAGTACATAGGGCCCGAGCAAAGCTGGGCAGAACTGCTAGCATATATAAAACTAGTATATGTCCAACTCATGTTCTCTACCGATTCAAGTTATGACTACCGGACCATTGCCAGCACCCCCCAAAGTGCATCGCTAGATTGCCACGAATAATAGGGACGTGTACAGGGTGATGAACACAAAGTTTCCAGTCACGGTTATGGTCTTTGATGCGGTTTCAAGTGAGGGCCACATCATGCCACCTCACATCTTCGAGGTCGGCTTGAAAGTCAACACCAAAGTGTACCTAAGTGTTTTGAAAGTGTGATGATCACCTGGTTCAGTCAGGTGGCCGCTGGCAGACCCTGGGTGTTGCAGTAGGACTCGGCGCCGGCCCACAAGTCCAAAGAGACTCAGGCTTGGCTTTGTACCTTTCTCTCACTGCCCCCCCCCCTTCTCCCAGCACCTGAACTAGCTGGACTAATTCGTTTAGTCAAACGTCGAGAACATCACCAATATGATCTTCCACAACACTAAAACCAGCCTGATCGCCACCATTCGCCGCGTATTCGATGCTTCCGCTGGCGCTTGTGGGGGGGGGGAAGATACTCCCAGTTCCGGACCTGTATCAAGGCGGTGATTGAGACTGAAGGCACCTACATTGAATAGATGTCAGCTCTACTACATAATCAAGGTAGTTGAATTGATTTTATTAATAAACGTTTTGAAATAAAGCTGTAGTATTGTTTTCTTTAGGGCGACAATTTTATCATTCCACCCTGTAATTAGAGACAAGGCTATTACCGTGTTTAATTACACCGGAGTTATCTGCCCTTGTTTGAATTTGTGTGCGTGTTTTTTTTTTTTTTTTTTTTTTTAAATTTCTTCCAGCGTTTGTGTCTAATTTGGTTAAAATCACTAGAGAACGGATCTATTCGTAATCATTTTCGACGAAGTCTTTTCCAAAAATAATCATCTTCAAAATGACCTTTCGTTTAGTCTGAAATTAGTTTCTTTTCTAGAAAATTAATTTACATCAGGGCGAGCGCGTCGAACTGGCTTTCAGGTGTCATCGTCTGCCAAATGAATGGTAACATCACGTGCCCATGGCAATCGTCTCATGGAGGCTATCATGGAATCCTGCGATTCTTTGTTTTACATTGTGGAAACAATAAGACAACGCCCTCCTATTCCTCACCCTCCTCTCACTTTTTCGGTTTATCTGTCTGTCTGTCTGTCCCCTCCCTCTTTCTCTCTCACTCTCTCTCCCTCTCTCTCTCTCTCTCTCTTGCGCTCTCTCTCTCTCTCTCTCTCTCTCTCTCTCTCCATATACATATATACTAAACTACCCGTGACCCGTTGGGTCAATATATGTTATAGCTAGCTATGGAATAGTGAGTATATAGAATTAATGTATAAACGCGCAAAAATTGAATGCACATGCGCGAAAACAAACATGGCGACCAACGAAAAAACTACGAAATAAATTGGAGAATAAAAGTCTTGACATCATTATCTTCAAATTAAATTTAAAAAATCCTTTGTATAACCGCCTAAAAAAGTGTGTGTGTGTGTGTGTGTGTGTGTGTGTGCGTGCGTGTGTGTGTATGTGTAGGTAGGTGTGTGTGTGTGCGTGTGTGTGTGTGTGTGTGTGTGTGTGTACATTTCCCTACAGAATAACTCTGTCAATTTTAAGTCTACAGACCCGACATTTGATATACAGGGTACTGAGATTTGGGAAAATCTTTGTAATCGAGTTTCAACCAGAAATTTGGCTGTTAAGGGGTCCAAGTTCAACGATTTGACCTTTGAGAACTCTACTAAGCTCCTCTGCCAATTTTGAGTCTAAACACTTGAAATTTTCGATATAGGTTCCTTGGACATGTGTCTAACTTAACAACTTATCGCTGGGCATCCATGCTAATATATATATATATATATATATATATATATATATATATATATATATATATATATATATATATATATATATATGTCTTAGGTGTCTTCAACTAGAATCGAAACCAAAACACACCACCCTCCACCCCCACCCTCATTCCTTAGCCTCTGAACCTCACCCGTACGCATATTCTATATATCTATAAATGTGAAATTGTCTGTCTGTTTGTGTACATTTACCTACAAAACTACTCTGTCAATTTTCAGTCTAGAGTCTCGAGATTTCACACAAGGTTTTTGGCCAGAATTTTGGTTGCAGAGGTGTCAAAGTTCAACGATTTGACCTTTTAAAACTCTACCAAACTCCTCCGCCAATCATGGGTCCAAACACTTGAAATTTTAGATGTAGGTTACTTGGACATGGATCAAACTTTTTAATTTGATTTGAGCCCTAAACAATGAATGTTAAAAGGACAAAATAAGGGTCAAAGTTTTAAAAAATGACCTCTGCGGTCTCTACCAAATTACTCAGCCAATTTTTGGTCTAAACATTTGAAATTTTACATAAAGTGTATTCAAACATAGGGCAAGCTTTTTAATCGTTTTTTGCTGAAAATTTGGCTTACAAGGGGTCAAAATTAAAAAGCAAACTATTCAGCCTATTTTTGGTCTTAACATTTGAAAGTTTACGTAAAAGGTATTCAGACATGTAGCAAGCTTTTTCATCAGTTTTTGGGCGATAATTTCGGTGGCAAGAGATCCAAATTTACAGAGTTGATCTTTGTAGACACTACCAACCTCCTCCGCCAATTTTGGGTCTAAAAACTTGAAATTTTAGATGTAGGTTACTTTGACAAAAGTCAAACTTTTTAATATATATATATATATATATATATATATATATATTTATATATATATTTATATACAACGAAACAGTAATGTATGTGGATGACAATTAAAGCCCTCTCCTCTTTGGGTTGAGCACTTTGTAAATATATTTTCACCCGACGCGTATTTAAAAAAGCGATCAAGCGAAGCCCACTATTAATTTGTTTGTAAACAAGCTGATTGTTCGAGCACTGTGCGACGGAAGGGTGTGAATTTAATACACACTCTATGAGAAATATTTATGGCACTGATTCTTAGCCGAATGGTGAGAGCGCCGACTGTCAATGCGACGGTTGTATGTTCAATCCACGGCTGGAGAAAGGTGTTTGTCTAGCCGCACTGATGAGTTGTGATACAACGAAACAGTACTGTATGTGGATGACTATATATATATATATATATATATATATATATATATATATATATATATATATATATATATGTGTGTGTGTACATAGATTTATGAACAATACATAGGGCCCGAGCAAAGCCGGACTAAACTGGTAATATATATATATATATATATATATATATATATATATATATATATATATATATATATATATATATATATATATATATATATATATATATATATATATATATCCGTCGCTATCTCTTTTTTAAAAAATGGAATCGCCCGATCGTTGAAGACCAAATGCAAGCAAGCAAGAATGAAAGCAAGTAATGTTCACATATTTTTATATTTATGAAGATATACAAGATGCACATACCCAGCATCGCCAGGTCGAAATATTTTCAGGGGCGAAAGGTTTTGTCCCATGCTATTTAAGATACACCTAATACCCTTATTGTTCATATTTATACTTTCATCTTTAAACACTACTGATGTCGGCTTTAACCAATAATAATAAAAAAAAACATTCAATCAAAAATAAATGAAATCAATTTTAAATAATATTCCTAAACAGAACAATTGAAACAATAAACATTAATAGGAATAAAATAAATTATAAGTATCAGATGCGCTTGAAAGCCAAATTACAACGCAATATTACGAAAATAATTTTTTTTTACTTGTTTGAAATTTATAACATAAATATATTTCGAAGTCAAACTCCATCCTCAGTATGTTTTTTGTTTCTTTTTTTTTTCTTCTTTCTCAGCTGAGAAAGAACAGTCAGTAATGAAGATCCGCGCGTTGTCTCTCAGCGGTTGCATTTTGCATTCTTTCCCGACATTTCAAAATACAACTGCTGGGAGACAACGTGTGGATCTTTACAAACAGACTTTTCTTTCTGCAACTTTACAAGGTCCTGGATATGACCTTAAACTATATTCGATGGTGAGGCCCCAGCTTGCGGGATTTGGGGAGTGTGGAGCAATCCCTTTAATTGCCATTGCTCCCAGGTCCACTCCGACCCTGACTGGTGTTACCTGTTAGGGTTCCAACTATGGGTTAAATAGAAACCGACTTAAAAAAAAACAAAAAAAAAACAACAAAAAAAAAACAAATATACTCTATTAAAACTTGTTCTTCAAAATCACTGGATTCGGCATTAAATAACCTGAAAAGGGTTGATATGCCGTAAAACAAAAACAACCAAACAACTTTACAACAGAAAAAAGAAGAAAGAAAACAACATACTGAGGATGGAGTTTGACCCCGAAATATATTTAAATTATAAATTTCAAGCAAATAAATTTTTTTTATTTACGTAAAATTGCTTTGTCATTTGGCTTTCAAGCGCACTTGATGCGTATTTTATTTTATTCAAATTAAATCAACGCTTCTATATTAATTTTAGAACAGGTGTTCTTTAATATAATATTTAAAGTAGGTTACTTCCCTTGAATAACTAGTATATATTGATATTATGGAGAAATAAGTAAATTACATCCCTTTTCGGTGTGAAAATTAAGTTGTGAAGCAGGTTACCCTTTCTTAGAAGAACGGTATGCAATAAAATACTCTTTTAAACTTGGAAAAAAACGCCACAGAGACGTATGGAATACTTTAGAGTGTTTTTGTCCATCTTGCGTGAATCTAGCATCAGTTTTTGAGTGGCATAAGAGATTCAAGAAAGGCAAGGAGTCTGTAAGCGATCATAAAAAGTGTGGTAGGCGTGTGGAAGTCAGAACAGTAAAGCTGATTGTTCACACAAATAATTTGTTGGGTGATATAGAGACAATAATTAGGCAGTTTTATGCCAGTGTGGGGACGGTACACACAATTATTAACGAGAAACTAAAGATGCGGAAGGTTTAAGCGAAGTTTGTTCCAAGGGTGCAATTCACAACCCCATCAAGACAGTTCCTCGCCATCTCTATAGTCCAGATCTTACTCTCTGTGATTTTTGGTTATTCTCTAAGCTCAAGGAAAATGAAGACGATGAAAGAGGCTGTGACGAAGAGCATTGACACACTCACACAGGAGAACTTCCATGGGCCTTCCAGCAGTTTGTGGGAACGGTACAAATGCATTACAGCCGGGAGAAATTACTTCGAAGGGGACATGAGTTCGATATGTGTACTATCAATAAAAATGCCCCTGCGAAAGAAAAAGTCTAGATAATTACCCTTTGTTTATATTAATCAAATTGTGAACAGTTTTTAATTCCCTCTACGAAATAATAACTAAGGCAATCACTCTGGATTATCTAATGTGTTCGCCTGAATTCGACGTTTAATAATTCTGAATTCTCTTCATTCCCATGGCGATTGTTTGGTGGCCCTGAGATAGAAGCGCGGCAAATGGAGCTAAAAGTGGGTTCGTGTTTGTGTTCGAATCTCATGACCGACAGGAATTGTTATCCTACACTGACGATTGCATAGTGTCTGTAGGTAGAAATGAATGATTATTATTTAATACACACACACACACACACACACACACACATATATATATATATATATATATATATATATATATATAGTAAAACTGGTAATTAGTAAAAACCTGAAGAGAGTGCTCAATACTATTGCAGAGCGAATATGTGTTTTATTTTTTTATTACCGTTTTATCTGTTTGGTTACATATGTTTCGGATGTTGGACCATGTTTACGATCCAACAGCCTCGTCAGACCTTACAGAAACCCTGTAAAGTCTGACAAGACTGTTGGATCGTAAACATGGTCCAACATCCGAGACATATGTAACCAAACAGATAAAACGGTAGGAAAAAAAATAATATATATATATATATATATAAGAAGAAGAAGAAGAAGAAGAAGAAGAAGAAGAAGAAGAAGAAGAAGAAGAAGAAGAAGAAAAAAAAAAGCTTTACTCTCTATTGCGTATTGAGCTTTTTTAATTTGTTTGGGATTATATTTTCTATATATAAATACTGTTATTTATATTAGTTTGAAGTTTACCATTACGTATATCAGGTAAACACTACATTGTTTTCATTAATATATATATATATATATATATATATATATATATATATATATATATATATATATATATATATATATAGAGAGAGAGAGAGAGAGAGAGAGAGAGAGAGATTGAGAGATACAGGGTGGCACAAATGTAGGTTTACAGTTATTTAATATTTGAAATTCTTTAACTAGGTTATTTGAAAAACTTCAAATAGTTTAAATATTTATTTGAAATTCGGCACCAGAACAGCGGGAAATTCATTATACCTGTTAACATAAAAACAACTAATTTAATCTCTCAAATGCTCAAAATGTCCTTCAACATTGCAACATTCTTCAAATCTCTCCAAGACACTCTGACACACAGTGCAACACAAATTCCGATCTTCATCAATTTCTGTGAATGCGACATGAATGTAATCTTTTAAATCATTTATTGTTTCGGGTTTCTTCGCATAAACCTTGTTCTTAACAACACCCCAAAAAAAGAAATCCATTGGGGTTAGGTCAGGTGAACATGGTGGCTACTCGATGCTGCCTCTTCTTCCGAACCAACGCTGTGGAAAAACTTGGTTAAGGTAGTCTCTTACTCTAGACGCATAATGCGGTGCTGCTTCATCCTGTTGAAAGAAATGTTCATCAAATTCAGGTTTAGTTTTGAGTTGTGGTACTACTACTTCACGAAGCATGTCCACGTAGTTCTCCCCATTTACAGGTCCATTAAAAAAACGGGCCCAAGCTGTTTATGTAAATTAGATCTATACTCTGTGGAGTATTTTATATTGCTTGTACATTTTAATTAGCAAGTAACTTCAACCATATAAAAGGTTGTTTAATAACTGTAAACCTACTTTTGGGCCACCCTGTATATATAGATATAGATATATATAAATACCCGTTCACATTTTTTTTTTTTTTTACACAGTGATCACCCGGAAGCCACTCAGGGATAAGGGTTATTGCAAGTACATTACGTTAGTGTGGAGATTTGATAAAGTGTTTACTTAAGGGGGCGGTTCATTATGAATTTGTTAACATTGGACTTGAAGACGTCCAAGTTGTAGTCAGGTGGGAAGCAGGCAGACGGAACAGAGTTCCACAGGCGTGTAGTTCTAAGAAAGAAGCTTTGTTCATGGAATCCGCGTTTTGA
>NC_136523.1:37353936-37421436 GCF_053919585.1 Euprymna scolopes
TCGACGTTGTAGTCAGATGGGAAACAGGCAAGCGGCAGAGAGTTCCACTGGCGTGCAGTTCTAAGAAAGAAGCTTTGCTCATGGAATCTACGTTTGGATTTAGGCACAGATAGAGAGTGGGGAAAATTATTGACAGTAGTTTCAGCCAGACGGGTGTTTCTCGTGAAGGATTGACGAGGTGGGACGAGGGATTGGAGCTCAGACGAGCACCTGCCATGGAAATAACGATAAAACAAAGACAGGCTCGCAACGTCTCTTCTGTGATAGAGAGGTTGCAGGGAAGAGAAAAGGGCATCCCCCACTAAACCACGAAGTCTATTTTGTACTCTGTCAAGGCAGGAGAGACTGTTTTAAGCAGCTCCTGCCCAGATGTGGCAGCAGTACTCCATCCTTGGACGTACTTGGCTTTTATACAGATAGAGAATTGCATCAGTAGTGAGATATCTTCTGGAGCGGTAGAAGGATCCCACCATTTATCCAGCGTCCTTGGCAACAGATTTGATGTTATTTTATTAATAATTGATAAATACTGAAAAATTGATAAATATTGATTAATTTCCTGATTTTTTGTGAATTTGCATATTGCCATGTCGAAAATAGAAATATATCCAAAAATTACGAATATTTAAAGAGTAGAAAATTATTTTTTATTTATTTTTTTTTACACTTATCAAGGCCCGGAAGCCACTCAGGGATACGGGTTATTGCAAGTACATTATGTTAGTGTGGAGATTTGATAAAGTGTTTACTTAAGGAGGCGGTTCATTAGTAATTTATTAACGTTGGACTTGAACACATCCAAGTTGTAGTCCGGTGGGAAGCAGGCAGACGGAACAGAGTTCCACAGGTGTGCAGTTCTAAGAAAGAAGCTTTGTTCATGGAATCCACGTTTTGATTTAGGCACAGATAAAGAGTGGGGGAAATTTTTCCCAGTGGATTCGGCTAGACGGGTGTTTTTCGTGAAAGATTGGCGAGGGGGGGGCAGAGATTGGAGTTCAGACGAGCACCTGCCATGGAAATAACGATAAAACAAGGAAAGGCTCGCAACGTCTCTTCTGTGGGAGAGAAATTGCATTTTCCCTAGATGTGAACACTTTGAAAATTGTTAGTACATACTAATCTCCCTTTTCACCATTTTAATGGATGACGTACTGTTTTAGACCATAACGATATACTTATTTTTACTAAAAATAAAATAGTTTTTCTGTCAGTGATTTTTCATAACTTTTGGATATATTATCATTTTCGACACGACAATTATGTAAGTACTGTTGTTTTCGTTTAAAACCACATATTTAAAAAAAATCGATCTGTTGACTCTACTTAAACAAACACCAAAAAAAAAAAAAAACATGATAAGAATTGAATTGAAAGGTAAAAGAATTTGTCGGTCAAGTTTGGATCAACTGCATTGATTGGGTGAGCATGTCTGCGAATCATACCATGAAACTTGCAAGATTTGAAGAATTCTGTAATAAAACAACGTGAAAAAAAGACAATGCGAAAAACATTTGTAAGGATAATCTATTTATTTTGTTCGTTTGTTTCGTGATGATCAGATGATATCGGACGCACTTGCAAGCACCTGTCCATAACTCGATCAACAACCGACAAATTCGGTTAGGCAAAGCCGATACTGAATCATTTCAACGGCCATTTTTGTCACATGATGCGTACACACATGCGCCAGAACGTGCCAGGAAAACGCGTTCGAGAGTGCAAGGATGGTTATATATATATATATATATATATATATATATATATATATATATATATATATATATATATATATATATATATAAGTGAAGTGTCTGTCTATCTGTGTGTCTGCGTGTGTACATTTCCCTACGCAATAACTCGGTCAATTTTTCGTCTACAGACTCGAAATTTGATATACAGGGTACTGAGATTTGGGAAAATCGATCTGATCGGTTTCGGCCAGAAATTTGGCGATTAAGAGGTCAAAGTTCCACGATTTTATCTTTGAGAACTCTACCAAACTCCTCCGACAATTTTCGGTCAAACACTTGAAATTTTAGATATAGGTTTATTGGACATGGATCTAACTTAATAACTTAATTTGAGCAAAAAACAATAAATTTTAAGGGGTCATAATATGGGTACAAGTTAAAAAATTGACCACTTTTTTTTTTTTGCTCAACATACATCTCCAAATACCCGGGCAACGCCGGGCCGAAATGCTAGTATATCTATAAAAATGAACCTGTCTGTCTGTCTGTCTGTGTATCTGTGTATCTGTGGGTCTGTGTGTGTACATTTCCCTACGCAATAACTCTGTCGATTTTAAGTCTACAGACTCGAAATTTTATATACAGGGTACTGAGATTTGGGAAAATCGATGTGATTGGTTTTCGGCCAGAAATTTGGCGATTAAGGGGTCAAAGTTCAACCATTTTTTTTTCTGCTCAACATACATCTCCAAATAACCGGGCAACGCCGGGCACCCATGCTAGTATATATATATATATATATATATATATATATATATATATATATATATATATATATATATATATATGTGTGTGTGTGTGTGTGTGTGTGTGTGTGTGTGGGTGTGTGTGTTTGTGTATATATATATATATATAGTTATGAACTAGTAAAGCGTCTCGTGTTTAAAGACGACTGACAAAACTCAGTTGAAAGTACTTACAAAAAAACAAGAAAAAAAAACACAAAAAAACACACACAAAAAAAAAAGGATGGACCAAGACTACTATGGAACCTTCTTAAACAGATTAAACCGAGAAATAAGAGAGATAATTAGAAAAATTGAAAATTACAAAGAATACTTCTTAAGTAAGAGAACATTCTCTTATATATATATATATATATATATATATATATATATATATATATATTATGGTCATCCACATACCGTACTGTTTCGCAGCTCAACAGTGCGGCTAAACAGGCAACTACCTCAAGCCAGGATTGAAACCCGATCGCCTGTACGATAGTCAAGTTTCCTAACCATTACGCTAATCAGCGAGTAGTGAATTAGCAATGTTTTGACATCGTCCGAAATACCTAAGCTCGATTTGTTTACACAAAGAGCATCGCTTTATACGCTAATGGTAATTCGTGTATCACTTCTCTTTGTATATTTTGGCTGTAGGTTATTATTCAGACATTATTATTGGTTGAACCCGACGTAGTTATTCTTTATTATTATTCTTTATTATTGGTTGTTATTCTTCGGAGTTATTGTTTTTTACGATCTTGATGGATAACTTTTCAATTTGCCGAGCGACCTTTTTAATTTCAGCAGGTAACTTATACAGAATGACGCCCAAAGGTTCTTGTTCGACCATATTCTTCTCGAGCGCTTTCTATCGGTGCATCCGATTATCTTCAGGAGAGATTGTTGTTGTTTTCGTTTTCTTTTTCTTTGAGGCTTGATGTATTCGTAACTTTTTCTTTTTTTTTTACATGGGGGTCACCACTTATCAAGACCCGGAGGCCACTCAGGGATAAGGGTTATTGCATGTACAGTAATCGATGAGATAGTATTGTAGTAATCATTAGTATTGGAGATTTGATAGAGTGTCTTACTTAAGGGGGCGGTTTGTCAGGAATTTGTTTATGTTGGACTTGAAGGCATAACTTTGTTTAAAAATTGGTATTAAAAGTGGGTGCAGGAGGGTTGGGGTCGAATTATTTTTATTTTATTTTTAATTTCAAATTTCTCATTGCATAGTTTATCTATTTATTTTCTAGTTAGTTATTAAATACTGTTAGTATATTTGTCCCGGTATTAAATGAGATCCGGTTTACAAAGAGCTGTAGTTTTTTTATAAGTATGGCTTCTAGTAATTTTAGTCCTCGTGTGCAGTTGTTAAGGTATCGAATCTTAGTATAGTTAGTTAAGATATTTCTAATGTCAGACGACTGTAGGTTTTTATCGTAGGATGTTAGATGTTGTTTTATGGCACTATTGTCAACTAAATGCTGGGATAGTCGTCGGGAAAGTGTTGTTGTGGTGTGGCCTATGTATAAATTTTTAGAGTGAGTTCGGAGACCTTCTTCGAAGGGGCAAATAAATAAATAAATAAATATCTATAATATAAAGCTGAATGTGTGTGTGTTTGTGTGTGTGTGTTTGTGTGTGTGTGGGGGGGGGGTCACGAATAGGCTCCTATTTAAAAAAAACTGATTACATATAATGATAGAAGATGTATCGAGACACAGGAATGGTTATGTTTGATCTGGCAGAGCGATGGTTCATTAGAATTGTGTGGTCTGCGTTCGCGCCTGGTCCACAAAGTATGGAAATAAAAATTTAATAATTAAAAAAAAAAAACGTTTACAAGTGTTTTTGATATAGATGTACATAATAATACTTTGATAAGTATGTTTTAACTTAAATAGGGATGATATAATAAAATTGTGGGGTTTGCGTTCGCGCATGGCCCCCATAGAATGGAAATAGGCACAAACTTTAATAAAGACTTTTCATATCTATCTGCGTAAGTATACTTTGATAATTATGTTTCAGTTTGAAGAAATATTATATAATAAAATTATGAGGTGTTCGTTCGCGCCTGACCTCCATAGAATGGAAATATGTCACAAAGTGTAACAAGGTTTTTTTTTAATATAGATCCACAGAATATTGTGATAAGTGTTTCAGTGTGAACAGGTATGGTATAATAAATTATGGGGTTTATCTATTTTATTTTTACTTTCATCATATTTTGGTTTGGTTTTGATACCCCCAAATTCGAAGCTATCTCTTTACAACCCTTCCTTTTCATAACCTATAATACTTTCATAAATCAGAGTCCATTTTCTGGGGGCTGTTTTTGAACCCAGTCAACGACGGGTACTTTTACTAGTATATATATATATATATATATATATATATATATATAGCCAGACATTGTGGACAACCTGTATATATATATATATATATATATATATATAATATATATACAGGTTGTCCACAAAGTCTGGCTACTTAATGTAGCCAGACTTTATGGGCACCCTGTAGATTATGCAGCCAGACTTTGTGGGCACCCTGTATATATATATATATATATATATATATATATATATATATATATATATATATATATATATATATATATATATATATATATATAAAATCCGATTAAGGAAGGAAGTCCAATTTTGACCAAAGTTAACACTTTTATACAACCTAACATCACACAAGTAGGAAGGTCCAACCTTTTAAATAAACAGTAGATTCTTTTATATAAAAAGGGGTCCATTCGAGATGAATGTTTCTTTTTAGAGCACAATTGAACCATGATACTTGACTTTTGTACATTTAACATTAATTCAAGAGATTATGTAAAAACAATTTCATAAAATGAACAGTTTGTTCTTTGATATGACAGGGGCGTGTTCGAAATGAATGTACGTATATATATATATATTAGCACCGTTTAGGCTTCTTATCACGAGGTGCCGATTTCGAATCTCGCTAGATTCAGCCACTCTGATGGGTCGTAGCCGACGAAACACGTGTCAGTAGATAATTATATTTAAAAAATAATATATATGCCGCTCCCCATTAAGGGGGTACAAGATTGATCAATGGGAAAATTATTCCCAACAAGCATTTAGGTAAAAATGCACTTTCGTATAAATACTTGAATTCATTCAAGAAAGTATCGCTAACAAAAACAAATAAAAACATCTATATATATATATATATATATATATATATATATATATATATATATATATATATAAGGAAATTGGAGAGAGTTCTTTCCCCATTTATTTGGAAGTGTTCTTAGATAGGTTGTATATCGAAATATTTTCGATAAATATTGATAATCAAAACAATTCGATGAAAAAATGAACACCCATTACTAGACTTCATTATTTTTAACTTAAATTCAAACTATTATCACAGCATAAGCAGAAAGGCCAAACTTATAAAATCAATAGTAGTTTTTTTTTTGTTGTTTGTTTTTTTAGGCAGTGTCAGTTCTACAAGGTTTCGGTCCGATTTTCTTCAGCTGTCGCTTGCCGAACTCGGGACTGTCTGCAATTAGAGTACTTGACAAAAATCAGTTGTAAAAGTGTTTTTCTTTCACAAGGTTGAAGGTTCAATTCTCAAAGTGGGGGTCGAAAATTACAATTGCTAATCAATTAGGACATCTATCCAGTCATGGCTGACGGAACAAGAGCATGCTACCCTCGTGAAGTAAATAAAAGGTTCCGTTCAAAATTCCGCCCAAATTCTCGAGTTCGGCAGAAACATTTCAGAAGCTGCCGAGATACACCTCGAGAAAGTCGGAGATTACATCGGCTGACACGTTGTGAAAATGACACTCAAGATGAGAACAGTAGTCCGAAGAATCCAAATAATACGGACGACCATGTTGTAACTTACAGGGAAGCTGTTCCAGTAAAAAGAATTTGGAAGCCGTTAAACCGTAGAATAAAAAGCACATTTAAACAGGTTTTTAAAATTCTCAGCTCATTTAATTAAAAGATTAAAAAGCAATCATTTTTGAAAATCAAATCGAAAACAAGTTTTTAAAACACTTGGTTGCTTTTTACAACAATTTCGTACAATTAGTTGTTTTTATGACAAAACGACGTGTAACAAAATTTGACTTTGAAAATCTTGTGTTAACAATTTAAGCGAATAAGAAAAAAATGAAATGCTATAAAACCTTTTAAAAAAAGTAAAAGAAAAAGAAAAAAAAAATCATTCCCAAGCAACACCGGGAAAATTGCATCTAATTCAATGCAGGAACCGCGTGATTAAGCGACATTAAATATTTAAAGTTAAAAAAATTGTTGATAACTGTTTGTCGTTCGATAAGGTTAATTCAGAGTCAGCAATAAATCGGCGACGTTGTTGTCACAATCATCATCATTTATATAATCATTATCATAATAATAGTCATCATCATCATCATCATCATCATCATCATCATCATCATCATCATCCTCGGCCCTCCTCGGCTCTCCTCGGCCCTGTCGGTGGGGCTTTAGAATACGCCGACTGCCCCCCTGCAGAGGGTAAAAGTCCCTCAATGGGGGTCCTGGATATGACCTTAAACTATATCCAGTGGTGAGGCCCCAGCTTGTGGGCTTTGGGGAGTGTGGAGCCACCCTTTAATTACCATTGCTCCCAGGTCCACTCTGACCCGGAGTGGTAGTACCTGTTAGGGTCCCAACTATGGGTTAAATAGAAACCGACGTAAAAACAACAAATATATTCTATTAAAAAAATCTTTCTTCAAAATCTTTGGATTCGGCATTAAATAACCCGAAAAGGGTTGATATGCCGTAAAACAAAAACAACCAATCAACCAATCCTCCTCCTCCTCCTCCTCCTCCTTCTCATCATCATCATCATCATCATCATCATCATCATCATCATCATCATCATCATCATTATCAGTATCGTTGTCTTCATCTTTATCGTCATCATCACCGACGTCATCATAATCATAATCATCATCATGATCGTGATCATTGGGTCTACGCACTTGAAATTTCAGATATAGGTTCCTTGGACATGGATCTAACTTAATAACTTGATTTGAGCCCCAAACAATAAATTTTCAAGAAGTATGGCGTAGTTTGCTTGAAGCATTGTTAGAGAATAAAAGTTATTTTTAGAAGGCTAAAACAGTGCAGGCATGTCCATTCGTTGTGTGAAGATAAATAGATATCCGAATAATAAATACTTCAATATATTTTTTCTTTTTTATTTATTATATTTTTTATTTATTCATTTATCTACCTGAATTTTAACTGTGAATGGTATTTAATTCCAAAGGTCCTTTCGGGCAATAACCCATCGTCATTGAAGAAATGAATCATCTCTCTAGGATGTAAATCGCAAAATGGCTGTTTCATTTAGGTTTAAATCAAAACGCTCAAAGGTTAATTAATGTCGTTAAATGTTCAGGGGAGATAATTCTATACATTTTAAGATCAAGGGACTTAATTCAACTTCTTCTTTATATGGTTATAACTGGCGTTGTTGTTTCAATGTTTTCTTGTGTGTATTTTAAATTCAACCAGTCAAAGATTAATTCATTCAGTTATGTTCAAGGGAGGTAATTAATTTTTAATGGTCTACGGGCTTTCTGTTCAAGGGAAGTAATTCCTATTCTATTATGTGCTTATAAACTGTCATTGTTTAAATTCTTATTTTTTATATATATATAAAATTATCATTATTTATATATATACAACACACAAAGGCCCTTAACGTCGAGGACGACGATTGGCAAGGCGCTTCAGTCTTCTACAGTTCAGGAAGTCTGTGTATTGCTGGCAGGATCTTTTGGCACCAGATCTTATAGCAGCTTGCCACTTTGCTCGGTTGCCGGCAGAGGTTTCCCAAGTGTTGTGAGGGATGCCGAAGACCTGGAGGTCACGTTTCAGGACATCCTTGTAGCGGAGGCGTGGCCTGCCAGCACAGCGAGGGGCATCAGCTATCTCTCCAAAGAGAAGTGCTTTTGGTAGCCGACTGTCGTCCATGCGGCAGGTGTGGCCAGCCCAACGTAAGCGACGGATGCGCAGCACTGTGTACATGTCAGTACTCTTGGTCGTGGAGAGGATAGCTGTGTTTGGTACATGATCCTTCCATGTGAATCCAAGAATTGTGCGCAGGCATCGGAAGTGGAAGGCGTTCAGACGGTGTTCGTGTCGGCGGTAGGTGCACCAAGTCTCACTGCCATACAGGAGAGTGCTGAGGATGCAGGCCTCGTAAACCTTGATCTTTAGGTGTAGCGAGAGGGACTTGTTCTTCCAGACTCTCTCACTAAGCCTGCCGAAAGTTGTTGATGCCTTTCCAATGCGGGAGTCCAGTTCACAATCAAGACTGTTGGTGTTATCAACTGTAGAACCCAAGTAAGTGAACTTGGTGACGTTTGACAGTACATGATTGTTTACGGTTATTATGGGTGAAAGCCCAGCAGGCTGGGCAAAGACCACCGTCTTGCCTAGGCTGATTTTGAGACCAAACTCCTCGCAGGCAGAAGCAAAGGAGGAGCACATTGCCTGAAGCTCAACCTCCGAGTTGGCGATGAAGGCAGCATCATCAGCGTACAGGAGTTCACGAATCTGTACGCGGTTAACCATAGTTTTTGAGCGTAGCCTGGCCAGGTTGAATAGGCCTCCAGTACTGCGAGTGTGAAGGAGCACTCCAGTTGGGTTTGGGAAGGCTCGGCGCAGAACAGCTGAGAAATATATTCCGAACAGAGTAGGAGCTAACACGCAGCCTTGCTTGACACCACAAGAGATGGGGAACTCTTTAGAACGAGAGCCCTCAAACTGTACTGTAGCCTTCATCTGATCGTGAAATTCTTGTATGGTTTTCAGGAGTTTGGGAGGGCAGCCCAGTAGACGGAGGACTAGAAATAGCCCTGATCTGCTAACATAATCAAAGGCCTTCGTCAAGTCAACGAAAACTGCATAGAGAGGACGGCCTTGCTCAATGCATTTCTCCTGGATCTGACGAACAGAAAAGATCATGTCAGTGGTAGAGCGGCCAGGTCGAAAGCCACATTGACTCTCAGGAAGAATTCTGTTGGCAATAATCTGGAGACGTGGCAGGACTAAGCGGGCATAGATCTTTCCAGGCTGGGAAAGTAGAGATATGCCACGGTAGTTGTTGCAGTCGCAGCGAAACCCTTTGTTCTTATACAGGGTAACTATGTTGGCGTTACGAAGTTCATCGGGAATAGTACCTTCATTCCAGCAGATTGAGAAGAGATGATGGAGCTCCTCAGTTAGTGAGTCACCACCGCATCTGAAGATTTCTGAAGGTAGCCCATCCACGCCGGGGGCTTTGTTGTTCCTCAGTAGCTTGATGGTCTTGTGTACTTCATCGATGGTGATGTCGTAATCTAGCTCATGGAGGACTGGTAGTTGGGGAACAGCAGCTATTATAGCAGCCTCACTAGCTGCTACAGGTTGAGCATACAGTGAGCTGTAGTGCTCCACCCAACGGTCAAGCTGATCATCAGGATTGGTGAGTAGTTCTCCGGTCAGAGATCGCAAAGGAGATGATTTCTTCACAGGAGGACCTAGAGCCTCTTTCAGAGCTTGGTACATGCCACCGGTGTTGCCGGTGGCAGAGCAGTCTTCAGCACGCTTGGAGATGTCACTCCAATAGTTGTGTTTAGCCTCTCGAGTTAGGCGCTGCACTTTTGAGCGGCTCTGCTTCCAGAGGCTAGTAGCTTGAGGAGAGGGGTCCTGCCTCACAGCCAGTCTTGCCGCTCGCTTTTCTGCTAGTGCTTGATGGAGTGTGTCCGCGTGGTGTCTGAACCAGTCCGGCTGCTTTACTGTACGTCTACCAAAACTGGAGAGTGCGCAAACTCCAACAGTGTCACGAATCCGCAGCCAGGCAGAGGCAGCATCCTGAGGGGGTGCAGACTGGCCAAAGGTGGATTGTATTGAAGCTTGAAAATGTTGGCATTTCTCCTTGGACTTAGTAGCAAGAACATTGAGCGTTGAAAGTGGTTTTGAGCAAGACAGGTGGATTTTCTTTGGCTTTAGTTTAAGCTTACAGCGCACAAGTGAGTGGTCTGTGTCACAGTCCGCAGAGTGCATTGTCCTGCAGTGGATGATATCCTGGAGGTGCTTCTTTTGAGTGATCACATGGTCCAGCTGGTGCCAGCGCTTAGAGCGTGGGTGTTGCCATGTCATCTTCGACCACGGTGAGCCCTTAAAGAAGGTTGATGGGATGCACAGCCTGTGTGTAGCACAGAGTTCCAGAAGACGCTGTCCATTTTCATTCATAGAGCCCACTCCGTGAGGACCCAGGACATCAGGCCAGGCATTGGTGTTACTGCCTACTCGAGCGTTGAGATCACCCAGGATGATTATGCGGTGACCGCGGTCGATTTTGGAGAGGGTCTCACTCAGCTGGAGATAGAAAGCATCTTTCTGGTCATCCGGCGAGGTGAGGGTTGGGGCGTAGGCAGACAATAGGGACACTGGACCAGAGGTGGTGTGTAGCTGTAGTGACATTAATCTGGGAGAGATGGCGACGGGAGTTTCGACAAAGCTGAGCAGCTTGTTGCAGATGGCAAAACCCACTCCATGTTTTGGTCTCTCCAAGTCAGGGTAGCCAGTCCAGTAAAATGTGAAGTTAGCTTCACGTATGGAGCCATTTCCAGTGAGCCATGTCTCGCCTAGTGCTGAGACATCCACCCCCAACCGGAGTAATTCCAGGTCGATAACAGCAGACTTCCGAGGATGAAAACTGTCAAGAGAGGAAGTCACCCCAAGGGAGCGGACATTCCAGCAGGCCAGGTGTAGTGGGGAGGCAGTAGCAGGATGTCGACCGGGGCGCGCCTGCCTAGAACGCGGGCCCTGCCGAGCAACGACAGCACCCCCGACTGCAGGGGGCTCCCGAATTGCCAGTCGCTGAGAATTTATTCTTGACATATCCATAGTAGTTGCCTGAAACGTCAAGCGCCGGGGCAGGGAAGTAGTGGATGAGTGCATGCCCAGAACAGAACATCCACCTCTGGACCCAACATTGCGGACCCCAGCGGAGCACAGGAGTGCGACAGCTGGAGCAGTGGTAGGTTGCCCCGCAGTACCCGCTAACTGGGTGTTGATCCCTGACCGTTGATCGTTCTTGATTCATCCGCTCAGTGATCCGCCATGGGAGACCGGTGGTTGAAAAATATATCAGCTGCGCTCATACCATGACTGCCAACTCCTGCTGCCGAGATGACATTTTGCTATTTGACCACATAGCTGGGGTCTGGATTGGTGTAAGCCAGGGCGTGTCCTCACGCCGGAGGGCCATGCACTCAACACCTCTGGGGCTCCAGACTACTCCGAGATCCCACATACACTTAGCCTGGGGCCGCAAGGTACCCAGTTAAACCGTGATGTACCACGAGGAGGTGGCATGCGAGTCTTGACCAGTGAGACGCTCTAACCACCAGTGGGCAGGGCTTACTAAACTGCCTCCCCTTCACTCTTGCGAGTATAGGTGGCGGTTACAGCTGGAAGCAAGAGGAGCAAAGCACCTGAAAGCCAAGCAGCTAAGCACTCTACACATTCACTAAGCTACAACACTACACGCTCAAAGGCCCTGTGTGCATCACACCACATCACATATATATATATATATATATATATATATATATATATATATATATATATATATATATATATATGAATATATATATATGTATATATATGTATATATTCCAAGGTTAATATTTTTCAGTGGTAAAGAAACCAATGAAGTGTAACGAGATTAATACAAGAGTGCTCAATACCGAAGTAGAGCCAGATATACTTTCTATTTGTTTTTACACAAGCAGTAATATGTTGCTACACATTCATGAGCATGTTTCGGTCAGCTAACTACTAGTAACTGGAGAGCCTTTCAGGCGATACAGTTTATACGAAAGCATATTTTGTAATCTTACGTATATGCAATATAGCCTGAAGGAGTCTCTAGTTTCTAGTAACTAGCTGACCGAAACATGCGCATGAATGTACAGCGACAAATTACTGCGTATGAAAAACAAATAGAAAGTATATATATATATATATATATATATATATATATATATATATATATATGTATGTATATATATATATGTATGTATATATATATATATATATATATATATATATATGTATGTATATATATATATATGTATGTATATATATATATATATATATATATATATATATATATATATTAAGTAATGTGATTTATAATTTAAAATTTAAAAATCAAATTTTAATTAAATTAAAAATCCGTTTCATAAGAAGGAACAACAACAAAATCAATTATCTGTACGATCGTTTCGGAAAACAATGCTTTTTATTGTGGTATACATCAAGTTATGTAGAATAATTATATATAGTTTTTTGGTAAGCAAGGTCTCCTCATCAGCAAATTTTGAAGGGTTTTTATTGAATTTAAAAGACACCATAAATAAACCTAGCATTAAAAGTAAGGCAGATGAATCTTTTAATTTTTCGTTTTTTGAAATCAGGAACTGTGGTTAAAAGTGTCATTTAGATGTTTGCTATAGCTTTTTATCTTATTCAATAAGATTGTGCTGAAAAGCAAAATAGCGTCCATTCGCAGCTGAACATTTTGCTAACTGCATTTCATTTCCTCTGATGATGTGAGCCATTGTTGAAAATCCATGGAATAAGGAAATTAAAATAACACCTTCTATATATTCCTTTGCCAAGCAATAAATTCTTAAATTGAATATATGCCTCTATATGTTGTTTTTTCAGAATTTAAAATTAAACCACGAAACATATATACATATATATATATATATATATATATATATATATATATATATATATATATATATATACATATATATATATTAAATTGTGATTCAATGAATTTCAAAAAACTCTTAAATCAAATGAAGTGGTTGAGTTTCATATCAAAGAATTTTTATTATTTTAAGCAAGACAAAGAATGCTTTAGAAAATTAATCAACAACTTCATTTCATTTCAATGAGAGTTTTTTGAAGTTCATTGAATCACAATTAAATTTATTTGCTCTATCTTGCATATCGAGCAATTCTTGTTTAGATGGGATAACTTATAGAATATTAATGCCAGTAATATTTTGTAAACTTTACAATCTCACGTTTCCATAACAACTAATTGTTAACTAAAAACTATTCTGAAGTATATATATATATATATATATATATATATATATATATATATATATATATATATATATATATATATATATATATGGGTCGACCGGATATGTTCTGGGAAAGAAACTTCGTTCATGGAATCCGTGTTTAAATTAAGGCACAGTAAGGCAATACATAGTAAAGTCCTTAAGATGTTCAAAATTTTATAAAAGTCTAAAGTAAAATCTTCGGAGAGAAAAAAAATGGCGACTGTTTCAAAAATCTATGTGTATATGTGTGTGTGTGTGTGTGTGTGTGTGTGTGTGTGTGTGTGTGTGTGTGTGTGTGTGTGTGTTTCTCCTTGATATTGTCTTAAGAGGTAGCCTGTGTTTGGTGTTAATGACCCCATTATAAATACCGACCGAAAATCGTAAAGAATTTGCCTAAGGCCAATCAAATCCCGACAGAGCAAATACGAGATCCGCCATGATAACCGCCATGTTACCTTTTGTCGCACCCCAAACACCATTACGAAATTTAAAAAACAAAAAAAATTTTACTTCTGTTTCGTTTTCGTTTCGTTTGAACGGAGTGGAACGATAAATTTGTCGCTCTAAAGAAGCTCGTTAAATCGTTTTATGTAAACAGAAGTTTAATGAAACCAATATTGAAACTATAAAACAAAACACATTTAATCATTGTATATATATATATATATATATATATATATATATATATATATATATACATATATATATATATATATATATACATATATATATATATACATATATATATATACATATATATATATATATTTATATATATATATATATATATATATATATATATATATACAGGGTAGGTCATAAGTCGCGCACCAAAGGATTTTAAATAATTCTGATAGTAATAAAAGTTATTTATTAAAAACAAACTTAACCAATAACCAGAAAAAGCACATTGAACACACTGATACAATCATAAAAGAAGATGTATCTCATACCTAACGAAAATAAAATATATTTTGCTCCGCAGATTTGACAGTTTCACATCACTTAATTCTTTGGTGCGTGACTTGTGACCCACCCTATATATATATATATATATATATATATATATATATATATATATATATATATATATATATATATATATATATATATATATATATATTATTACATTTTCACCCCAAACAAGGCATATTGCCACTTTGGTGTAGGGGGCTACTATCAGGGGAAACATCTACTTGGGTACTATGTAGGGATTAGGGCAGCGAGATGTTGGTTCACGTTGCACTTGAACTTATGCATGTCAGTCCAGTTGGGGAAGTAGTGACCTGGAATGGAATTCCAAAGTCTAGCAGTTCTGGGGAAGAAACTACTGGAGTAGAAAGATCTTTTACATCTAGGGATCTCTACAGTGTGGGGGTGGGATTTTGCAGCTTGTCGGGTCTGTCGAGGGTGTTCACGTCGTGGGGGCACAAGTGCTTGCAGTTCTTCAGAGCATTCACCATTATAATACTTGTAGAACAGGAAGAGGGATGCAACGTTTCGACGATGGGACAGAGGCTGAAGTTTAGATGCCAGTTTAGGGCCTATCAGATTTGCGACTCTCTTTTGAAACCTGTCAAGGAGCGAGAGACTAGTAGCCGATGCACCGGCCCAAATATGACAGCAATACTTCATACATGGGCGAATAGTGGCCTTATAGAGGTACAGGATACTTTCGGGTGTTAGAAGTTTTCTAGCACGGTAGAGAGAGCCCACCTTCCTTGCAGCGACCCTGGCAATGCCCTCGATGTAATTGTTCCAACTCATGTTTCCTGTGAACGTTACGCCAAGGAGCTTGAGAGACGTACTCTCAGATAAAGAGTCGTTGGCCATTGCTATAGGGGGTAGAGAAGGTTTCTTGTAATTATTGAATGAAACCAGTTTTGTCTTGGTGGCATTGAACATGACCATCCATTTTTGTCCCCATTCCACTACTGATTGGAGGTCATCCTCTAGTGTTTCTGCCATTACTTTAGATACATGTTCGTTTGTTTTCCTGTCGTGCCTGCTATAGAGTGTGGTGTCATCAGCATATATACCGATCTCAGAGGCAATCTTGTCGGGGAGGTCATTTATGAATATCAGGAACAGTAGAGGTCCAAGGATAGATCCTTGGGGCACTCCCGCATTTATATCATATTGTTTAGATGTACGACCGTCGAGGACAACCTGGATTTTTCTCTTATCTAAGAAGGATTTAATTATGTTAAGTATTCTACCAGTGATACCGTAAGATCTAATCTTCCTGAGGAGACCCTCATGCCATACCCTGTCAAAAGCCTTAGATATATCTAGAGCTACCGCTCTGCCCTCTCCCGCTTTGTCCAGTGAATGGTATATGCGTTCAGAGATTACAGTGAGGATGTCTGCCGTGGAACGGGCTTGTCTAAATCCATATTGATGGTCGGTCAGAAGTTTAGCATCTGTAAGGTGCTGGACTAGAGCATGGTTAATTAATCTTGCTTTCCGAGCTGTTGGAAAACTGCTTCTGTAGTACCAGTATTCAAGAATTCTGGCGAAAGGACAGACCCATTAAATTATCGCCCTATTAGCCTCCTCCCACTTTTTGCCAAAATATTTGAGACCTTAATATATATATATATATATATATATATATATATATATATATATATATATATATAATTTTTATTTTACTATAATAATTATTAAATAGCTACGGGCACTTGTGTTTCATCATTTCAGGAATCATCAGTGTAGCAAGATATGTCTGTATGTACATAAAGAAAAAGAAAAAAAATAATTGCTCTCTTTGATTGAGCACTATCAACAACCCTTGTTGAAATTCAATTATTCTTAATCTTTGGATACTTTTCAACCTGGAATAACTAATACATATATATATATATATATATATATATATATATATATATATATATATATATATATATATATATATATATAAGTTAAAGCAGATTAGAATAATAGTCTAAAGAGCTGAGTGTATTTCAATGTAACAGTGAAATTACTAGTTTCATTAAAATACAGGAAAGAGAAAGTGCTCGTTGTAATTTAGATATATAATAAGCTCGATAGGTAAATATCCTAGAGCTATTTAATATTTAGTAATGTGATTGATAATTTAAAAATCAAATTATAATTAAATTAAAAATCCGTTTCATAAGAAGGAACAACAAAAAAATTAATTATTTGTACGATCGTTTCGGAAAACAGTGTTTTTATTGTGGTAGACATCAAGTTACGGACAATAATTATTACATATAGTTTTTTAATAAACAAGGTTTCCTCATCAGCAAATTGTGAAGGGTTTTATCAAATTTAAATTTAAAAGACACCATAAATAAACCTAGCATTAAAAGTAAGGCAGATGTATCTTTTAATTTTTCGCCTTTTGAAATCAGGAACTATGGTTAAAATACTCATATAGATGTTTGCTCTAGCTTTTCACCTTATCGATGGATCCCAGGACAAGAATTCATCTAGTCTGTTTATTAAAAAACTATATGTAATAATTATTGTCGGTAACTTGATGTCTACCACAATAAAAACACTGTTTTCCGAAACGATCGTACAAATAATTGATTTTGTTGTTGTTGTTCCTTCTTATGAAACGGATTTTTAATTTAATTATAATTTGATTTTTAAATTATCAATCACATTACTAAATATATATATATATATATATATATATATATATATATATATATTAAGAATTACAAAGACGAGAGTGGTACCATTAAAACGAGTGACCTTTCATGCTCCAGAATTTATCACTACCATTCCCAATGCACTTTTACTAGAAATTCAATGATGTGTCTGCTTCTGACGTGCGTTCATGATAGGGGTTGCTTCCTTAGAGTCTTACATCGATTAACACCAGTCGATATATTCGAACCTAGCGACAGAAGCCATCTTTGGCTTCATTAGCAAGGACCCAATCCATTCGGCCACCATTAACCGCGAGAAATGCTGTTGAAATTTAAACATTTATTTTTTAAAAATGTTTTTAACGTCTGTCATAGTGATCTAATCATTATATGATGATCTGCGCGTAAGAGCTAAATTGACCGACTTTTTAAAATTCAAATGAAAGTGCTTAAAAGGGGCTGACATAATTATTATTCTCTTCATGTAATATTTTTTGTTACGATGTGCAGACCGTTTCGATCGTTATTGAACTCATCAGGCAAGAAAGATTTTGAAAATTAAACAAATTTGAAAAGCTTATTTTTTTTTAATTTGAGAGGAAGAAATATTTTGCAACGTCTAACGCGTAGCATGGTTTAATGATTTTATGATATGATTTTATGATATGAAGTTGAAAGTTAAACATTGCGGGTATATTCTGTTAAGAAGAGAAGGGAGTAGCAAAGATTTGTTGGTGGCGATGATGTATAGAGGTTAAAGAAGTGAGAGAAACAGTTTGAGAGAGGGAAATTTTAGAAGGAGGGGGTTCGTGTAGACAGAGAGAGAGAGAGAGAGAGAGAAGAAGAAGAAGAAGAAGAAGAAGAAGAAGAAGAAGAAGAAGAAGAAAGAAAGAAAGAAAGAACAAAAGAAAAGGGAAGGGATACAAGTGAATATAAATGGGAAGGGGCATAGGAAGGTTGGAAAACAATATTACAGACAATTTGAAATTAGGTAGATGGTGGAGGTGGAGCAATTCACTGAATTTGGGTCGATCAGTCTGTCTCCAAACTCGTTCCCCCCCGTTAAAATTCGTTTCCCTCTGCAAAAAAAAAGAAAAAGAAAAAAAACACCCTCAATTCGGCTTTGAAAAGTGAGGGCGAAACCGGGTCGGCCGACTCTAACCCCTTATTTATGTAACTTTTTATTTTTTTTAATCTCTATCGAATGTTTTCCGTCCGTCCATCTTTTCACCATGGATAGAAAAAATATATATATAATAGCTATTAAAAAAAGGAAGACTGAGTTTTATATATATATATATATATATATATATATATATATATATATATATATATATATATATATATATATATACATATATATATATATATATATATATATATATATATATATATATATTTCACAACGTCATGACGTCATCTGACGCATGCGTTGTTGACCCTCCCCCCTGTCGAATATATATATATATATATATATATATATATATATATATATATATATATATATATATATATATGTCGTGACCTGATTTACTTTAAATAGTTGATAAACCGAATAAACTTTATATACGTCGCTTTAACTCAGGTAGTTAAGGCCTTGGTTCATTATCTAAGCGTTTTGGTTTCGAATCGTGGTGTGAGATGGGGTTTTTTTTTTCGATTTTTTTAATTTAAATATTGAACTCTGTATTATTTAAGCCATTTTTCACGTAACGTTCGTTCGTTTCTGTTTTAATCGTTCGTTTGCCTTACGTTTTTTTTGTTTTACCCCCCCCCCCTTAATTAAAACGTTGTTTTCTTTTCTTACTACGCTTATAACAATGCTTACATCGTCATCGTCGTCGTCGTCGTCGTAACGCTCGACAACTTTCAAACATCTTTCACTTCTGGCTGGCCGATTTTATTTTCAAAGTTCGCCTCAGGGGTTTGGCTTCGATCCTACCCCCCGGTTTCTTTTTTATTTAACACCACACACCCCTAGAAACACCCGGGCAACGCCGGGTACCCCTCGCTAGTATTTTCATAAATCAGAGTCCATTTTCTATAAGCTGTTTTTGAACCAAGTCAACGACGGGTACTTTTGCTAGTATATATATATACATATATATATATATATATATATATATATATATATATATATATATATAGTCACCCACATACAGTACTGTTTCGCTGTTTCACAGCTCATCAGTACGGATTGACAGGCAACTGCCTCAAGCCAGGATCGAAACCCGAGCGCCAAAATGAGAGTCAAGGCGTCTCACTATTACGCTATACAGCTGCTGCTGTGTGGGTAATGAATTTAACGATGTTTTGTTTTGACGTCGCTTTATACGCTAATGGCAGTTTGCGTATAACGCTATACGCTAATAGCATATATATATATATATATATATATATATATATATATATATATATATATATATACATATATATATATATGTATGTATATATATATATCGATATATATATATATGTATATATATATATATATATATATATATATATATATATATATATATATATATATATATATATATATATATATATATAAGTAAATTTTTGGTACAGCAGAATGGAAGGAGAAATTTCAGAGGAAACATAATTTAATTTAAATACCAAAAAAAAAACACAAGAAATGGGCAGGTGAAATTAAAATTTTCCCTAAGGCCTTATCGTCTGACCCTCTAAGAGGAAACGTCAGAATGATAGATTAAAAACTAAGAAAACGAATGAGGGAAGAGGGGAATTTTGGTTACAGTTGGAAGAACAGTGGAGAAAAAAAAAAAAAAAAATACTCACTGTTCAGGTGGTTTTAAATCAATGAATATCTCCAACTGATGTCTAAGAATCTTTTAAGAATTTTTAAGAATTATATATATATATATATATAAACTTAAGCAAAATAGGCGGAATCTCTCAATACTTATTTCAGTTTTCAGCTCGTCGGGAGAATTTAAACGGGGAAACTCTCCCAATTTACTCATGTTTTGTGTTTAGAATCTTAGGACAATTAGTTTTTAGATGTACTTGTTAGGGGCCGAATTATATTTTAATTTTTTATATACTTTTTAGTTATTTTGCAAGTAAATTTATTTAATTTTTTATTTTGTATCTTAATGAAATTATACATTTATTTAAGAAATTTAGAATTTGTTTTAACTTTTAGATTGTTTATATATATACTTACATATATATATATATATATATATATATATATATATATATATATATATGATTGCTACTTCTTAACAGAAGTTTGCCATTTATTTAAGAAATTTAGAATTTATGGTAACTTTTAGATTGTTTATATATATACTTATATATATATACTTATATATATATATATATATATATATATAGCAAGTTATGAAATATATATGGCGATTAAGCTACACTGAATATTCCGCGTTTCATCCACTCTAGGGCTCTTCAGGCTTATGCCCGAATTTTTGCGTATATAAAAACGACAAAGAGCCACAAAATTCGCGCATAAGCCTGAAGAGTCCTAGAGTGGATGAAACGCGGGATATTCAGTGTAGCTTAATCGCCTTATATATTTTATAACTTACTAACTAGCTCTATCTACGTATTGAGCACTTTTGAAGTAAATACTTAAAGTTTACGCATAAATTTATACTGTCGTATATTAATTTTATGTGAGTAAATTAAGTAGTTTTATATATATGTCACCCCCACTCTCTCACCTGCACCCGCCTGTTACGGACGATCGTCGACCTCCGAACCCTTCTACTGCCGGTGATAATTCTTGGCCGTCTAGGTTACGGGTATGGGGTGGTGACTGAATTATCGGTGGATCGTTTAGTTATACGTCCTGGACCAGTTTGTTGTGTACCCTCTTAACGACGAACGTCGTCGAAAGAGGGTCGTGGATTTGTGGTTTAGTTTAAAGAAAAACAGGACAAACGATTATACACACCATAATATATTCAAACGAAACAGTAGAGTTCTTATCACTCTTTCAGAGCTTTGAGGGATGCGATGTGTTAACGTTCTACAAACAATGTCGAAGGCGTCAGCTTTCAAACTTATTGAGTGTTGGCCTCTGGGGATCTGAGGGAACGCGCATGTCTCAAAAGCCCCTCGGCTCTATGCATCTATCTTTGTTCATCTGAGAGTCTGTCGCTCTGGCATTCTCTGCCTCTTCACCCTGCCCTTCCCGACTGTCTCTGTGGTTTATCTCTCTAACTTGGATATATATAACAGCCTTCAAGTTTGGCCTCTGAATCCGACGCAGATATGATTTCACTGATAGATATATATTCAATTGTCAATTCATGAGCTGATTTGTCATTCCTAAAAATAACACAATCGCTTCCCTCAAATATCCGATTGAGTTTCAAACAAACAGCTATTAATCTTCAACACACACAGAGTTCTCAGGTTCTTAAATAAAAAAAAACTTGAAACCAAGTGGTTTCGTCTTACTTTCTAACGGGGAAGGGGACATAAAAATGGGGACAACTTTCTATAATTTAAATATACTAAATTTGTACTGAAGTTGATTCATAGTCATTAGTAGGGCTGTGACAACATTTTCTTTTTTTTTCATTGTTTTACAGAGTATATATCTAAAACAGTTACACATAGTTGTCACCCCTTTACTGCGTTACACACACACACACACACACACACACACACACACACACACACATATATATATATATATATATATATATATATATATATATATATATATTGTGTGCTTTAATTTTATTTTTTATAAAAGAAGGAGACCCCAAACTAGACCGTTTTCCAAAATGTTCAAAATTCTACTCAAAATTACTTAAGTAGCCTTATCTAAATAAAATACTATACGGTTTTGAGAACCTAATTTATCCTTATAAACTGTCCAATATTTATATGTATGGAGTTGCCTGGATATAAGTGTTCATTAGGTAGGGGTTGAGTTATAGTGGCTCGTAGGTCCTAATGTTCTTTAAACCTCATAACATAACGATTATCTTATATAACGATCATAACATAACGATTATCTTATTATCCGCTATATTTGCCAGGCAGAATAGGCTAAAACCGGATTCACAAAGTATTCGAAAGTCAAATGTATTATTGTACCATTCAAGATTTCTTTTTAAATATGCATCAGTGGGGAACAGTGTTGCATCGTATGGTTTTCCCCTTTCCCACTGTCGCAGGTGCTTGCGTTAATTTTGAAGTCTCATCATTCATAAATCTTGCTCGTCTCATTTCTCTTCTCATGAGGGTGAATGTTTTATACCGAAGCCCGAGTGCATCTGAATCGGGAGGAGAGGGTCCCAAAAGGGGAGATACCCAGATATGACCTGGAAACAATAGCAAGAAAGATGCAACCCTGACCCTAACCCTAACCCTAACCCTAACCCTAACTCCACCAAATTACGGCCTTGTCAAAGGACACCGTTTGGCTTCGTACGTGTAAGAGATACATGTTCGCGTGTAATTTTGTTACTTTCAACGTAAAATATCGACTCTGTTTTGCAATTATATTCAACTCGCGATAATAATATAGCATGTTCCAAAAGTCTTGGACAAATTTCAAGATCTCATATTTGCTTAAATATGGTTCTTGTCCAAAAGTCCCCCCATATTAAAAAAATAAATAAAATTCTATATGATATACCTGTAACATTAGGAAAACATTTTTTTTTTTAAATTACACCAATTGGTCAAGTTGAGGGCAATGGATCTGGAGTAGGTTTTCCATTTTAGGTTAAGAGGAAAGGCCATTCCTAGACGTTTGTTGGAGTAGGGTGCTCTTTCAAGGCATTTATTTCAACTAGTATGCTATTCTCACAACGCGATAATCATGAAATTAAAAGGCATTAACAAATCAGTACACACGGTTTTTTTGTGCAGTCCCATGCATACAAAAAGAAAAAAATATGACTGCTTTTCCGGTTTTATGCTAATCCAACTGATCGCTTTATTAGATGTCAGAAACATCGTGAAAAATATTGAATAATTCAACCCCCTGTCTTTCCAAGCTTATAGCTATTCGAAAAATGTAATTCAAACCCTTTTTTTTTTCAATTAAAGGAGCAAGGACCAAGGTTTCATTTAAAAAAAATACAAACAACGTGTTTTTTTTTAATGGTTTTAAACTTCGGACTTTACGGGTAAATTTCCAAAAAAAAACTGCTGTTTTTTGTTTTAAATTAGAATATATTATTTATTGATCTTTTATCTTCAATTTGTGATATATAAAACTTTGGCACAAAAATTCTTTATTTACTTTTTAATAGACATTTCAACATAGGGGGGGGGCGCGAATAAAAAAGAACGTTTGTCTAAAATATTATATTCGGTTTATTGGAAAGAGCATAAAATTTCACATTGACCCTGAAAATATCGTAAAAATAGAATCAATAGAAAAATTTTGATAGATTTTTAAAGTTTAAAAATTGAAAAATACTGAACTCGTAAAATTAATTTCATTACTGTTTTTTTTTTTTTTTAAATAAAAAAAAATATTTCTATTACTTTTTATACAACTTTAATAGTTTATTTTGGAAGTATAATCCATAAAGAAAATACACAACCCACTTTTAAAAGAGAAATTACGAGTTTTTTTTTAATATTTTATTCGCAGTTTCGTGTTAGGGGTGTCAAAAATTCCTACAAAAATTCTGATACACATATCGCTTTATGCAAATGAGATTATAAAAGATAGTAAAATAAAAGTGGCATCATTTTAAAGCTGAATGCATTGTTTTTTGTAAGGCTCCATTCATCCAGCGCGGCCGTAGCCGAGATTGAACTAACTACACGAGTTTGTAGTGTAATTCAGATCTTGTCGGTAGCTGAATACTAAATGCATCGCCAGGGCTATCAAGGGTACTTTTTATCGTGACGCCATCACTAGATGGGGTGCCTACCATGGCTTAAGAAAGTCCCATCTACCATCGAAAGAACGATAGATCGCGCCAGTTTCTCATCCTGGTATTTTACCTCGCGGTACATACAGCGTCTCGCCTTCCCAAATGGTCAACCATCTGGTATTGGCCAGGTTCAACGTTGCTTTGCTTCGGTGATCGGGCGAGAACCGTTGTGCCAACGTGATTGTGCCGTATATCTGTATAATTTTAAGGCTATTGATTTTTAGATATTTTTAATTTCATATTCGGAAATGGCGTTCACTCAACCATGGCGTTTCTCCTTTTCTACAAGTTTCTGGATTCGGATATTGATGGAATGTTTCACTTTACTATTGGCGGATTTCATTACATCACAGATTACGTTACAGATTACGTCACAGATTACGTCACAGATTACGTCATTTGACGGATGACCTCATTTTCGTTTTTGTCTATTCGTGTCGTTGGCGTTAGGGTTAGCATTCCCATGAAATATCTAATACAGCCCATGTCGTATGAGAAAAAGCCCATGCGCGAAATTGGTGAGGCTGATGATGACGATTATGATGGTGATGATAATGATCACAGTGTGTACGATGAGGATCAGGATGATCATGATTACGACAACGATAATGATGATGATGATGATGATGATGATGATGATGATGATGATGATGATGATGATGACGACGATAATAACGACGGTGATGATCACAATGTTGATGATGATGATGATGATGATGATGATGATGATGATGTTAACGATGATGAGAACGATGATGATGACGATGATTATGTCGACAATGATGATGATGAAAATTATGATGATGATGATGATGTTGGCAATTATTATTATTATTATTATTATTATTATTATTATTATTATTATTATTATTATTATTATTATTATTCGAACTTGCCCTTTAGTTCCTACATTTGGTAAAGATTTTCCATTGTACTGGGTTCATTATTTTTAACATTTTGCGACGTCGTTTTTATTTATTTGTTTATTTATTTATTTGTTTATTTATTTTTTTGCATTCCACGCGTGGCTGTCTTTCCAGCAGTCAGAGTTACTGCTAAATCCAGTTGATACACCGCTGCTTCGATCGCTGAAGTTAAGCCACCCTGGGCGTGGCAAGTACCAGGGTGGGCGACCATTTGAGATTATTAGCGTTAAATATTGGTGGAGGTACGTCAACTAGTACAGACGGCTTATATACAACACTAGCGATGTTACTTCATAGATAAGGCATACCCTACAGAAAAGAAAACTTGCATTAGTACTATCTTTTTTTAGTAGTAGTTGTAGGAGGAGGAGGAGGAGGAGGAGAAGGAGGAGGAGGAGGAGGAGGAGGAGGAGGAGGGGCATATTAACGTTAACAAAGTGAAAAATATTAATTTCAGTTCTGACTTATCGCCTCGAGGGTTGACAGAAATATGCTCGCCTGAACCGGAATTCACAAAGACACTTGCACGTCTGCGCAGTCGAAAGTGGTTTCCGGTCTGAACCGGCAATAACTGGCAAAGATTTGCGTTGAAGATATTTCTGGATTAAAAAAATATATATATAGCAGTCAGATTAATATGTTCTTACTGAAAGGAAACTTGGCATGAACATGTCATAGAGAAAAGCAACACACACACACACACACACTCACTCACACACACACTCACACGCACACACTCACACACTCACACACACACTCACACACACACACACACACACACACACACACACACACACACACATATATATATATATATATATATATATATATATATATATATATATATATATATATTCCCGAAAGGATGAAACGCTAGTGTCTGTCGCTAGTGTCATATATATATATATATATATATATATATATATATATATATATATATATATATATATATATATATATGACATATACAGTATGTGTGTAGTGATGTAGAACCCCGAAAAAAGTGGTAGTAGCGAGGGGGAGGGGTTCACAAACAATAGGCAGACGTGTTAAAAGGAAAAAAAGTGGTAGGAGACAGGCGCGCGAACCCTTAACCCTTTAGAAGAAAAAAAGCCTGATGTCTTTGCCGATGTCTCCATCCTCCGGAAGATCGAAATTAAGTGAAGTCAATCAAACCGATACCATTACAAAAATGGCTCGCAAAAAATCGACCTCTCCTTGTAGAAAACGTCCAAGAAGGAATTAATGTTTTGGGCCAATTTTTTGAGATTCGTCGTCCGAAGGGTCGAGGTTTAAAACGATACCGATTTCGTGAGGATCCGTCGTCTCGGCCGAAAGTTTTTGTCAGGCATACAAACACACATAGACACATTTTGTACTTTTATATATTAGAGTAGTCTGCGTTCCCGGCGTTGCCCGGGTGTTTGGAGGTGTGTGTTGAGCAAAAAAAAAAAGTGGTAGTAGGCAGGCAGGCTCGAACCCGTACCGCAAAGGAGGAAAAGAACGTGAAAAAAAAGCATGAAGTTTCTGCCGTTGCGTCCATCACAAAACCGGGAGTGGCGAACGTCAGAATTAAGGCTAGTCAATCGAAAAGAGGGGATGACTTTCGAAAATATATGCGAAAAAAAAGCGACCCCTCCTTGTAGAAGATTTCCCACTTGAGGGTGAAGGAATTAATTTTTTTGACCAATTTTTCGATATTTGTCGTCTGAAACTTCGAGGTCAAAAACGATACCTGTTTCGTCATGTTCAGACACATCTGTCAAAAGCTTTTAGCAGACATACAAACGCGCACACAAACACACAAACACAGAAATTTTTGTCCTTTTTTTGCCCGGGTGGTTGGAGGTGTGTGTGTTGAGCAAACAACATTTTTTTTTAAATGGTAGTAGACAGGCAGGCTCGAACCCGTACTGCGAAGAGGAAAAAGAACATGAAAAAACAAAACGAGACGTCTTTGCCGTTGCATCCATCGCCAAAGCGGAAGTGACGTATGTTTAAATTAAGTCAATCAAAAAGAGGGGATGACGAGAGAAGGGACCCTCCATGTAAAAAAGTGCCCAGTTGGAGGTTAAGAAAGTAATGTTTGTAGCCAATTTTTCGATATTTGTCGTCTGAAGTTTCGAGCTTCAAAATGATACTGCTCTTGTGAAAATCCGTCGTCTCTGTCAAAAGTTTTAGACATACATACATACATACATACATGATGATTGCAACGTCTTGTCAGACGAGTGCCACTCCCTCAGACACTTAAAGTCCATGAGTTCAAAAATGACTTCCATCGCCACAGGGACCATTTTAATAGACAAATGCCTGTACACAGATGATGTTACAGAGTCTTAGCTTTGTATGATAGCTAAGTCTCTCTCTCGGTTTAAAATGTTGAGATCCAGCAACAAACAAGAGCAAGATATCCAGCAACAAGTTAAACTGCAGACCAGCTTAATGCGGGTACTGGTCTCCCGTTTTATGGTTTTTTAAATCATAGATTTGCTTGTCTTACGGGAGCCCTCTCCACCCCAACACACACATACATATACACAAACACACACGGTGCTAGTTGGTTGACCCCGAAAAAGGGTTCATTCGCCCTTTGGAAGGTCTTGTTTTTAATCCTTCAGGGAGACTAGCCACCCTCCTCACCAAACAAGTCCGGTGGGGGAACCAGTTTAGTCGCCGGTTACCCGACCATGAGGCAGGTAGCACTAGGTTACATGGTACCAGTAGCATATGACATGACCTGACATACATACATACATACATACATACATACATACACACATGCATTCAAACAGACAGGTGAGATTTATATTATAGATGCATGTAAATAACTGGGAAACCCAATCGAAAGATCGACCTCTTTGGAGGAAAACTATCGAAGAAATTAGTAAGAACTGTCTGAAAGCCCTGAGAAAGCAAGTTGAAAATATCAGAGAATATTAAAAAGGAACTGAAGTGCAGTGTATGTCATAGATGCCTTTTCTCAAAAGCTGGTTTTGTAAATCATCCGAAATCACACAATCAAAGGAATGACAGTCTTATAAGGCAATTATAAAATCACGACCTGCAATACTAAGTTGGCAAATTTTTTGTCTAATCTGCAAAAAAACAACAAAAAAAAACAAACAAACAAAAACATGGCTTAACAAGTAATTCGAGGATTCACATGAACAAAAAAGAAAATTTTTATGTCACATATGTTAACGTTCATGTAGAACTGATACAGGGTTAAAAAGTCACCAACGTGGACACAGCTGCACCGGAGGAGGCGAACTCAATTTTCAATACATTCAACAACACGGACCCACACAATGAGTCCACTATTGAGCACCTGACTATTCTGGATCCTTAGTACATTCAGACTTCACATGATAGTAACAGATACTAAATTCTACAGAAATAACCCTAACCCTAAACCTAACACTAATCTAACCCTAACCCTAACCCTAACCTAACTCTAAACCTAACGCTAATCCTAACCCTAACCTAACCCTAACCTAACCCTATCCCTAACCCTAACCCTAACCTAACCCTAACCCTAACCTAACCCTATCCCTAACCCTAACCTTGCCCTAACCCTAACCTAACCCTATCCCTAACCCTAACCCTAACCTAACCCTAACCCTAACCTAAACCTAAACCTAACCCTAAACCTAAACCTAACACTTACCTAACCCTAACCCTAACCTAAACCTAAACCTAACCCTAAACCTAACCTAAATCTAAACCTAACTCTAAACCTAACCCTAACCCTAACCCGAAACCCGCCTGTAGAGACATTTTTTATTCATTTCAGATCGGCTTCCCCTTTTAAAGCCAAAATAGGCTATGCAGAAAACAAGTTGACACGCATCCACGATAAATGCAGCAAAGAGGCTTACAAGACCACCTGCAGCAATAAATTCCACCAGGTTCAAGAGAAAAATGGATACCCTATACCAATTATTAGAAACCTCAGTAAAAGCACAAAACGGACGTATCACGTTCTCTCTTCCACCTGCTTTCTTAAGCTACCTAACTTCAACTACAGGACCGTAATAACTATCCGCCAAGCCATACGTAGTGGGGGGATGGCTAGATATAATATTAATGAAATAAAATATAAATAAAATAAACTTATAATGAACTTATAGAATAATAATGAAAGAAAAAAATAATAATCATGAAATAATTACAATAATAACAACAACAATAATAGAAATAATAATAGTAATAATAATAACGTAAAAAATAATGAAATAATGATAATAAAATAATAACCAAAAAATATAACGTAATAGGTAATGAAGTGAAATATGAACCTAACTCTTATTTAATTTCCCTCATTTTGTTAACCTAATCCTCAAAATAAGTGAAAATCCAATGGATCTAGGTCAGGCGAATATGCAGGATGAGACAAGGTTTCTGAACCAACTTTTAAGCCAATCTTTGAGATCTTTGGTAAGATGAATCCCTTTCCCTTTACAATAAGGTAGTTTTCGTGTCAATATGGGTGAGAATATGCCAAGAAAAAAATGAATAGTGCTTTAATAATTTCAAAGGAAAAGTTATAAATTAAACTGATTTAAACTGCTTCTTCTACAAATCAGCAAAATAATCCAGACACTGTTTCAACAAGTGTCTATTTTACTTCGTTGAGAAATTAATTTTTCCCTACAAAAACACATTTTTCTCAACAAAAACATATTCTATCATTCCTCTGGGCATATAGGACATTTTTGCCAATTATCAACAGCCCCGACTATTTCTAACCCTCAGCACGTAAGTAATGCTATCTGGTGCTACAAGCGAGCACCTAGAAAAAAAAAACGCCGCTATTTTCTTTAACAAAATTGGTTAAGTAAAAGTTTCGGTACAAATTTGGGAATAAGAAAACATTAAAAAATACTTTCAAAGCGTTTAAACCTTACAAGTCGTTAGAATACAACAATTTATATCATTTGCTAACAGTTATTTGTTGTCTGCTCTGTTTGTTTGTTTTTCTCACCGTTTTTATTTCCTAACGTAGTCGTTATATCAAATAAACTAAGAACAACAACGCGTTTTTTTTTTCTAAATATCTAAACAGTTATTTTCTCCTTCTTCAGCTCCGTGTGGCTTTTTATCCTTGCTGTAACGTCACCAACGTGTCTCAAATACTAGCCATCCCTTTAACACCTATTTCTCTCGTCACGTCTCGAACATAAGTACTCCAAACGCACTGCTTCTCCAGCCACGCGTGTTTTTTTTCCCTCTGCTTTGACGTCAGTTTGTGCAGCCGGCTTGGTCATTTGCATACTTTTATGAGGCTGCAGCTGCTGCTACCAGCGTCAGAGGCTGTGTTACATTTTTTCCTGTTGAGTACAGTGCACAATTGGTCCAAATTGTATAAATCACTAATCCCGGCGAAATTTGAGGCAAATCTTCATTTACGATTCGCAAATGTATTCACAATAATATTTCCGATTTTAAACCTTATAAGTCAATAAAATATTAAAATTTATATCATTTGCTAATAGTTATTTGTTGTCTATTTTATTTTGCTTTTTTTTATGTGTGTTTGTGTGTGTGTGTTTTTTTAACGTCGTCGTTATATCCAAGAAACAGAAAACAAGAAAAAACTCGACTTTTTCCTTTTTAAGAAAACTTTTATATTTGGTATTTTCAACAATGCTTTTTTTCTAAATGTTTAAACAATTCATTTCTCCTCCGGCCGCATGGGACTTTTTATCCTTGCTGTGACATCATCCACGTGTCTCAAGCAGGTGCTTTGCTGAACATCAGCCATGCTGTGAACATGCATTTCTCTCGTCACGTCTCGAACATCACTAGTACGACCGCCCTACTTCTACGTCTTTTTGTCTATGCTATGACGTCACTCCGCGCAACCAGCTTGGTCATTTGCATATCTACCAAAAATGGTGCACAGACCAAGACCTGTGCTCCATTTTTTTTTGTTGAGTATAGTGCACAACTGCTCCAAATTGTATACATCTGTTATCCCGCCAACATTTGCGGCAAATCTTCATTTACGATTCGCAAATGTAATCACAAAAATATTTCCAATTGTAACTAAATCGGAACCGACCTGACAAAACGAGAACTCTTCTCGGTCTGCAGGAGACTGGTGGGACACTATCCAATCGCCGATTGGCTCGGAATGGCTTAGGATAGCGTGCATATTTATTAAACGGCAAACGGGCACTGATGGCTGGGAGGGCCGTGTGACGAAGGAGGTCACGAACATGCTACAAGAAATCATCGCAAAAGTGACGAAATAAGACCCAGGAAAGGGGGAATGGTACATCAGCGGCAGAGACGAGTCTGGCATTGGGCGTCGTATTAGAGATGGGAGGCGTAACTGTGGAAGATGCGGCGTGGTTAAGGAAGAAGAACGACTATTCCCATATCAACGTAGTCGAACTGGAGGCCGCTATGAAATGAATCAATTGTAACTAAAGAGAAAAAAAAAACGCATAACAGATATGAATAACATTAAACGTTTACCCGTTAAAACGAGCAAAAGTTGCAATCCGTTGATCTAGAATGTTTGACGTTAAATTAGTGGTTATATCTGTGCTCATTTACTAAGGCCTGGAGGCAACTCGGGGGTAAGAGTTATTGCGTGTACAGTAATCAATGGGACAATATCGTAGTAATCGTTAGTAATGGAGATATGACAAAGTGTCTTACTTAAGGGGGTGGTTCATCAGGAATTTGTTTATGTTGGACTTGAAGACATCCAAGTTGTAGACAGGTGGGAAACAGGCAAACGGAACAGAGTTCAACAGGCGTGCACTTCTAAGAAAGAAGCTTTGCTCATGAAATCTACGTTTTGATTTAGGCACAGATAAAGAGTGAGGAAAATTATTGACAGTGGTTTCAGAGAGACGGGTGTTTTTCTTGAAAGATTGGCGAGGGGGGTAGATATTGAAGCTCAGACGAGCACTTGCCATGGAAATAACGATAAAACAACGACAGGCTCGCAGCGTCCCTTCTGTGGGAGAGAGGTTACAGGTAAGAGAAAAGGGTACCCCCCACTAGATTACGAAGTCTAGTTTGTACTCTGTTACATCTTATTATAACAAAGGTGCGTGAAAAATTTTAACCAGATCAGGAAAGTTTCTAGAGTAAAGATGGCATTGTAATGACCAATATTCTTAGGGAACATGAGTTGGAACAGTTACATTGAGAGCATTGCCAGGGCTGCTGCGAGGAAGATGGGCTCTCTCTATCGTGCTAGAAAGCTACTTCGCATGAAAATATCCTGTACCTTTATAAGGCCACCATTCGCCCATGTATGGAGTACTGTTGTCACATTTGGGTTTGTGTATCTGCTACTAGTCACACACTCCTGGACAAGGTTCAAAAGAGAGTCGCCAACCTGATAGGTCCTGAACTGTCATTTAAGCTTCAGCCTCAGTCTCTTCGACGAGATGTTCCATCCCTCTGCCTGTTCTACAAGTATTTTAATGGTGAATGATCTGACGAACCACAAGCACTTACACCCTCTCGAAGTAAATACTCCCGACAAACCTGACATGCAGCAAAATCCCACCCCTACACAGTAGAGATCCCTAGATGTAAGAAAGCCTTCTATTCCAATAGTTTCTTCACCAGAACTGCTGAACTATGGAACTCCCTTCCGGAACCCTGCTTTCCCAACTGTACTGACATGCAGAAGTTCAAATGTAATGTGAACAGACATCTTGCTGCCACCGCCCTTAATAATATCCCTGCAACTTATATCCCATATAGTAGCCCCCTTCTTCAAAGTAGCACTGTGCCTTGTTTAGGGTGAAAATTGAATTTTAAAAATCTCTATTAATCCCCAACTGTATATTGAATGGATATCCTAATACTTAGATCGCTTTACATTATCATAAAAAGTTCCATACAAAATGTCCGCCATATCAGCCCAGTTGTTTCCGAGAAATTTTATAGATTAAAAATGGCATTGTGGTGATTAATCCCTATTAATCGCTAATTGTGCATCGAATGAATACCATAATACTTAACTCGCTGTACCATACTATAACAAAGGTCCATACAAAATTTGAGCCATATTGGCTCAATAGTTTCCGAGAAAATTTCTAAAGTAAATATTGTACTGTTGTGATTAACCCCTAGTAATCACTATTAATTCCTAGCTGTGCATCAACTAATATTATAATAGTTAGTTCGCTGCACCTTATCATAGCAAAGGTTCATACAACATTTTAGATAGATCGATCCAATAGTTTCCGAAAAAAATGTTGAAAGAACAAACCGACAGAGATAAAGGAAATACTAGTAAAAACAAAAACTGACCATTAAATAGTTTAAAATCAGCAGACAAAAAGACAAACAGACAAATATAATTTATTATATGAATCCCAGTCGTTTGTGTGTTTGTATGTGTGTTTGTATGTCCAGTAATAACTTTTGTCATCTGCACCGAACAGGCACGAATCTGGTATCGTTAGAAAGAGCGATCTATCGGACGCATAATATCGAAAAAATTAGGGGGAAAAATCGTCATTTCATGTAGAAATGTTGTTTTGCTTGAATTGTTAATCACGCTATTTCATTTTGCAACATAATAAAATCTGTGTCGGTACCGTGTCTGATCGATACCGTGTTCGCTTACAAACTTAACTTTTGCGAGTTTGAGTCCACCCCGCGGCATTTTTTTTTTTTTTTTTTTTTTTCATTATTTTCTCTTACAAAATTCTGTTTTCGGTTTTGCTTGGGTGACCAAGTCCGTTTTTTTTTTTGTTTTTTTTTTTTTTTAACCGTAGTTTACGACTGGGCAACGCCGGCTCCCCCCTCCGCTAGTATAGGTAGAAAGTCGAAAAGAAAACTGCCAGAAATACTAGTAAAACCCAAAACTGATAATTAAATAGTTTAAAATCAAATCACTCAGACGTTGCAAATCGGCCGGATCGTTTAGTCGGTAGAGTAAAAACGCATAAAACTCTAATTTATTACCTTCTATGCGATGTATAAACAAAGAATATATAGGAAAAAAAAAACACCAAATAATTGAATAACCTACGTCGATAAGAGAAATGAAACAAAGTAGGTTATAAAAGCGGCGACAAATAATTGGTTTCGCATTTCTTAAAATTACATGTCGAGAAGCGTTCATTTCAAGATGGCGGGTTTTATGAGATTTTCAAAATGGCGGTTTTATGACGAAGACAAGAATGTCGTCTGCTTCTTTTATTTTATTTTATGTTTTTTTTTTGTTTAATTATTTTTTAAAACTTGTACATTCTTTCTGCGTTCTTTGTAAGATTTTATTTGATTGTTACTTGGTCCACACCTTTCGTAAATTACGAAAGAGTTTAAAAATCTAATAATATTTCAGACAGTAAATTATATTAAAATCTAATTATACTTTACCAAATAAATGGTTTCATTTATGAACAAGTAAGAATGTTCGAGACAGGAAAATGTGCGAAAATACAACTGAAGCTATGGGGGTCCGAATTATTTGAATTCTTCAAACTACTGCTTTCATATTGAGTGTTATTTTAACAGCATTTCTGTCGATGTAACCTCCGACCTTCTCCAAACGCGAGAATTTGTATGAAATTTCGAATAGGACTCTTTATCATAGAGGTTGCATGCTCTCATTCGGTCAGTCATATATATATATACTAAACTACCCGTGACCCGTTGGGTCTGTATGTTATATTAGCTATGGAATTAATGTATGAGGGTGACACTTGTGACGTAAAGAAAATAGTTTTTTGTGACATGAAAAAAGAAACATATTTTCGGGGTTATTTATTTATGTTGGTAGTGTAGAAGAAAATATATGAAAGGTGCATTAAAAAATGGAGCTTAAATAAAAAAAAAAATGAAAGCGGTGGGGAAATCGCCGTTATAAAATGCTCTTATGGTTGTCAACGGGTTAAAGTAGATTATTTGTAAGAAAATTCCGTTAAAATAACTTAAATGTAATACGGAAATGAACGATGTAAAAAAAAATGCAGAAAGTATTAACAATAGTTTATTTGGATAATTTAAATGCGAAAAAAAAAACAACTGGGACGATGAAAACGTACACAGTAAAACAATACGCTTTATTGTCGCGTTGATTATTTATTTATGTACGCATACGCTACTGGAAGTCGTAAGCCGGATGTTTGCTTACAACACCCATTACAAGGTCATTTGAGTTATATATATATATATATATATATATATATATATATATATATATGCAACGAAACCGTACTGTATGTGGATGACTAATATATATATATATATATATATATATATATATATATATATATATAAATATTATATATATATATATTATAAATATTTATTATATATATTATATATATTATATATATATATTATATATATTATATATATATTATATATATATATCATATATATATATATTATATATATATATATTATATATATATATATTATATATATATCTATATATATATATTATATATATATTTATATATATATTATATATATATTATATATATATTATATATATATATATATTATTATTATTATTATTATTATTATTATTATTATTATTATATATGGCTCGGGTTTCGAATCCTGAGTTCGGATGTGTCTAACTGATGAGCCCAAATGAGGGCGAAACTCGAGTCTAGGACTTCCGGTTCTTTGACTGTCATGGCTCTTGTGGGCTGCGACGTGGTTTGGCTGTGGAATTTATTATATATATATATATATATATATATATATATATATATATATATATATATATATATATATATATATATATAGTCATCAACATGCAGTACTGTTTCGGTGTATTAAAACTCATTAGTGCGCCTAGACTAGCACCTTTCCCTAACCTGGGATTGAACTTACAACTATCGTGTTGATACTTGGCAGTTTTACCTACCCGCTCATGAGATCGGTGCTCGCAAACGACCTCATCAAATTTCTATTCAAATAAACACTCGCCCATCGCTTTTACAGTGCTCGAGCTGCTTGTTTATTTACAAACAAACAAACAACGAATCTCGCTTTATAGCCAGCTAAGTGGCGGATGAGATACATTTACGACAGTGCTCTACCCAAATAGAGGGGTTTAAAATATAGTGATCTACATAGAGCATTGTTTCGTTCTATCACAACTGATCAGTGCGGTTAGACTTGCAACTTTTCCCTAGCCGGGGATTGAACCTACAACTATTGCATTGATAGTTGGCAGTTTTACCCACCGGTTCATGGGAGCGGTGCTCGTAAATGACCTCAATAAATGTCCATATAAGTGAATTGTCTATCCGTCCGTTTGTCTGAGAAATAGCCTCTAAGAAACTACTCTGTCAATTTTTGGTTTTCAGACTTGAACATGTGAAACAAATTCAATTTTTAGCAAGTAAAAGTAGATGGGTTCCAAACTGGAAAAAAAAATGGAACTTGGCAAGCGTAAGTCAATTAAACGTGTTACTTCTACGCATGCGCAATATAAATTTATACATTTAACAACGTTATTTTATTTTTTGTTGTTGTTTTTACTTGTATATTGACATAGCTCAGATGACTATGGAGAGCTATAGGTATTGCTTTCGATTCTAGGTTATGAATGCCATGAACAAAGTTTCTTTCCTAGAACTGCCCGCCTGTGGCACACTGTTCTGATGGCCTGTTTTCCGGTTGAATGCAACGGGGTAGCCTTCAAATCAAATGTAAACAAATTCTTGTTGAGCTGTCTACATAAATAATCAAATTCTACACAATTTACACCATTTATGATTACTACACCTTCCTCTTACATTCATTAACCCCTATCCTCGAGTGGTTTTCAGTCCTTGATAAGTGGCGCATCCGAAGTAAAAAAAATATATATGATGAATCAAATAAAGAGTTCCTTTCGAAATGGCATGCAAAATCCCGAGGTGGACAAAATACCCCTGAAGAAGATCGGGGGTTATATAGACCAAAACTTCGCAAACATTAACACGCTATATGCCCGAATAATCTTAATAGTTAAAATTATTAATTGCCATCTCACAAATTCGGAAACATAAAGTTACGGGATTAAAATATATTTTTTTAATTGGCTTGACAATTTTACGGCATATCAACCCTTTTTTTCCATCCATCCATCCAGCGCGGCCGTAGCCGAAATTGAACTCACTATACGAGTTTGTAGCGTAATTCAAATTTTGACGGTAGCTGAATACTTGATGCTTCGTCAGGGCTATCAAGGGTATTTTTTTTTATCGTGACGCCATCACTAGATGAGTTCCATCTACCCTCGAGAGAAGGATAGACCGCGCCAGTTTCTCAACCTGGTATTTTATCTCGCGGTACATACAGCGCCTCGCCTTCCCAAATGGTCACCCATCTGGTACTGGCCAGGCTCAACGTCGCATAACTTCGGTGATCTGGATTGATATATTTTTTCTAACATATTTACTTCGTTTTTTCAAATATAATTACGTTTTCTTTTTTAAATGTAGTACATTTAAATACACTTTATTTACATATACTTTATTTAAATTTCGACGTCTATTACGATCGTCGCCGATTAAAAGAATATAATTTTTTATAGTATACTGCCCGGGTATTTGGAGGTGTATGTTGAGCAAAAAAAAAAAAAAAAAAGAAAAAGCGGTCAATTTCTTTTTAACTTTGACCCCTATTATGACCTCTTAAAATTTATTGTTTTGGGTTCAAATCAAGTTATTAAGTAATATCCATGTCCAAGGAACCTACATCTAAATTTTCAAGTGTGTAGACCCAAAATTGTCGGAGGAGTTTGGTAAAGTTCTCAAAGGTCAAATCGTTGAACTTTGACCCCTTAATCGCCAAATTTCTGGCTGAAAACCAATCACATAGATTTTCCCAAATCTCAGTACCCTGTATATCAAATTTCGAGTCTGTAGACTAAAAATTGTCAGAGTTATTGCGTAGGGAAATGTACACACGCAGACACACACACACACCGACAGACAGACACTTTCACTTTTATAGATATATAGACTACTAGCATTTCGGCCCGGCGTTGCCCAGGTGTTTGGAGGTGTATGCTGAACAAAAAAAAAAAAACAACAAAAAAAAAACAAACAAAAAAAACACGGTAATTTTTTTTAACTTTGACCCCTATTATGACTCCTTAATATTTATTGTTTTGGGCTCAAATCAAGTTATTAAGTTAAATCCATGTCCAAGGAACCAGTATCTAAAATGTCAAGTGTGTAGACCCAAAATTGTCGGAGGAGTTTGGTAGAGTTCTTAAAGGTCAAATCGTTGAACTTTGACCCTTTAACAGCCAAATTTCTGGCCGAAAACCGATCAGATCGATTTTCCCAAATCTCAGTACCCTGTATATCAAATTTCGAGTCTGTAGACTAAAAGTTGACAGGGTTATTTTGTAGGCAAATGTACACACACACACACACACACACAGAAACAGACATACACTTTCACTTTTATAGATATATACAGGGTGGTCAAAAAGTCAGGTAACATTTTAAAGAAAAACGATATTAGCAATACACGTATATTTAAGTACCATACATTGAAATATAAAATGAAACAAACATGAAATATGTTTATTTTGTTAATTGTCGTCCATTTCTCTCTATCAATCGCTGGAAGCGATTAACCACTGATTGTGTAACACGTGTAATCATGTCAGCTGATATCCGCGCAATCTCCTCTTCAATAAATAACTTTAAAGACGCTATTGTATCAGGCTTCTTGCCATAAACGCTATCCTTTACATATCCCCAAAGCCAGAAATCAGGAGGGGTAGTTTATATATTACACTCAAATATTTAAACAAATAATATTAAACGAATAGAGATTATAATGGATCATATTGTTTTTTCTACCTTTAACATGTTACCTGACTTTTTGACCACCCTGTATATATATTTCACTTTTATAGATATATAGACTATAATTTATGTTTATTTTTTCACTCTCTTTAAATTAAAAATATATAAAAATACGTAAATTTTCTTTATCAATGGATTTTGTGTTTTTAATCGCATATCTTTTTCAAATAACTATGTTGATATTTTGTCAAATTGTTTAGATATTTCTATGCTATTAAAAAAGCACAAAATCAATAAAGAATGTTTACATACTTTTATATATTTACTAGCAAAGATACCCGTGCTTCGCACGGAGCTTTGTTGCGCACTCGGGTACCAAAATCTGTGGGCACCTTTCCAGTAAGTTGATGTTGTAAGAGCAACGATTGCATAAGGTGATTAACATTTTAACTACCTCTTGTAGTGACTGAAATTCAATCAGGAACTTCACAAAACATTTTCATCAAAAAGGAAGGTTACTTGATGTTACATAGTAAATTTTTCATTGAAGTCATTTTCAACTCTTGCTTAAATTTTATCTTGCACATTCAATACTAAAAACTTACCACAATCAGATCATGTCAGTTTTTCCTCATATCCATTTCTCGAACTTTTCACTAAAGAGCCTCAGGGTAAACTACATTTCTTCTGCTTTGATTTGGAGCCAGAATGTAGAGTTTTTCTGAACTTCCTGTCCGGCTGATGGAGACGTAGAACATACCGTGACTGAAGCAGTCTGATGTCAAGTCTACGCCAATGGTGTTAAATGTCTGACCTTGACTTTTGTTTATGCTCATTGCAAAACACACCTTCACAGGAAATTGGAGTCTCCGGAATTTAAATGGAAGTACTGAGTCCGATGGAACTAAGGGGATCCTTGGCAGTAGAACGGTTTCGCCTTTGTAGGGACCACAGGAAATGGTGGCCTCAAGTACATTGGTGTGCAATCTGGTGATAACACATCTGGTTCCGTTTGTTATTTTTGGCGGTTCCAAGGATCGAAGAATCATGATTGGCGATCCAATTTTGAGATTCAAAATGTGTGGAGGCATTCCAGATATCTCCAAAGAGTTTAAAAACTCCACAGGGTAGTGAACAGCTTCATATTCATTAGTAGCTGAATCAACTGACTTGTATTGCTTTGTGTCTCCTGGAAATTCATCCATTATTGAATTGTTCAAATGATTCACATTGCTGTTTAATGGCGAAATAATAGCCCTCTCAGCAAGCCAATCCGGTGATTTTCCATTGTTTTGCAGGTCTGGGTACACTTTGTCTTTCAGTTGCTTCTGATTACCGACACATTTACCAAGCGCAGTTGGAATCTTAATTGTGTCAGGTGAAGAAGTGATAGGAAACTGACCATTACCGATTTGGAGAAGCAATTTTGAGAAGTCTGCTGCAGCTGTGTTATCAGAGATATAGGCTCTCATATTAGTAGTCAGTCTCTTCACTATAACGTGCCTCCAGAGATAGGATTGTTTCAAACTTGCATTGACAATGTTAGCCCTTGTGCCATTTTTAACCACTGGGAGGATTTGACGGAAATCACCGCAAAATAAGGTTGGAATGCCACCCATGGGATTCTTGTTTCCTGTGATGTCTTGCAGTGTTCGGTCAATTGCTTCATAAGCACTCTTGTGCGTCATTGGGGCTTCGTCTACAATGATTGCAGAGGTGTCTCTAATTACATTTGCCAAGGCTGAGTTACCAGTAATTTTGCAAACTGGCTGATCCATTCGATGAGTATCCAAGGGTACTTTAAAAGTGCTGTGAAGAGTGCGGCCACCTTGTAGTAGAGTAGCAGCAATGCCACTGAATGCTGTTGCAAGCACAATCTTTCTCATGGATCTAATCTTTGCAAGGATCAAATTGATTACAAAAGTCTTGCCCGTACCACCTGGAGCATCAAGAAACATCATGTTTTTGTTCATTTCACCTTGTGCTTCCAACATTGCCATGAATGAATTGTAAACTTCTCTTTGAGAATCGGTCAGTTTTTCTTGCATATTTTCTGCTTGTAGGGAAGTTCTTCAAGATTATAAGTAACTTCACGTTGATACTCTCTCGCGAGTCTTTCATCTCTCCCTTGCATTGGTGCAGGTAATCCATAGCTTGCCAATGGTTGACCGCACATAAGGAGAACTTTTTCTTCAATTAGACAAAGAGTTTTATTGTAGATGTCCTCATTAAAATCTGCTTCTGGATTGTTAACTTCTTGCCTGTATCTGTGAAGAATGTCTTCAGATATTACATCACGAAAAGCCATCCAGATCTCAAGAGGATTTCTTGGCTCACAGGCTGTTAAAATTATCACAAATAGGCTTCGCAAATTTGAAGGTGATTGAGTGGCACTTGCCTCTCCTACTGCTTGATGCAAGTGATGGTCATTTTCTAGAAGGCCTCGAGCAAGGCACGCTGCTCTGTATGTTTCAAACACCTGACCATTGTATGCTCGCAAATTTTGAAATGAAGTTGGACCAGCAACCTCATTGAGCAACAGGCGTAAGAAATAACACTCCCCTGCTTTTGGACTAATCGTGTAGATTCTCCCAATGCATGGTGCCTTCCATACATCATCATTTTCAGTACCTTCAACTTGTACCCCACGCATTCTTCTCATCCATTTCTTTGTCGATTTGTTCCAAGTGTAAAACTCAGGGACTTCTACGTATTTGAGACCCCTTGCAAAGTCATCCTCATGGCAGAGTTGAAAAAATGCTGTCAAAGTTGTGGCAGGCGGTGGACCTTGGGCTCGTTCCAGAGCAGTATCAGCTGAGAACATGACACGCTGCCCATTTTCAAGATGAACAGAAAGTTGTACAATTGGGGGGAAATGTTCATGGATGGGATGTTCCAATATCCTCCAGGCTGCCTCTGAACTGCCGACATACCTTGCATTCTGGAACTGCTGGATCTCATCCACAATGTGACTTTGTACTTGGCCTTGTTGGTTAGCTGCTCCATCAGTTCTTTGTAGTTCAAACACTGCTTGATCACATCCTTTATTCACGTATTTGAGGACATATTTGATGCTTTGGATCGAGCTGCAAATTTCTACGTTAATGTGAGCGTTGAACTGCTGAAGGAGGACCTTGTTGTACGGAACAATCCACTGGTTTGTTATTTCTTGATTAACATACCGACCATTTCTCTTCATCCTTATTGTACCAGTCTGGCCTCCATCTTCTGGTTTTCTTCGCCTGTACTTGGGGTAAGAGTCTTGGCCTTGCTTGGTACACTGAAGAAATTCTTTTGGGTATTTTTTGGAACATTTGTTGTCAATCATACATGGACAATTTGGATTAAATGGTCCACAAGGTCCATGCACCATATGTGCCATCACTTTAGCATGAAGATCAGGATCTTCCTCTTTGTCAGGGATCTCTGCAGATATGCAGAGATCCATTTTTTCTGGTAGAAGTTTGTCCTCTGGGGCCTGCCAGGTGAGGATGTGTGCATGCGGCAGTCCTCTTTTTTAATATTCAATACTGTACAGGAAAGCCCTCAACCTGCCAAATCCTCCCTTTTTAATAAATTCAAGTAACTTTTTTAGCTTCTGCCTGAAAACCCTGGCAACAATATCTGGACGATCCTGAGGGTCTTGCCCTTGAAGACAATTTTCTGTAATTTCTGTCCACTTTGGATTTGTTGTGAACATGATGAAGAGGTCGGCTCGGCCCATTCGCCGAACATATGCCATGGCATCACTTTGACGCTCAAACATGTATCGAGGGCCTCCTGTATAAGTTGCCGGAAGTACAACTCGTTGACCAAACTGTTCTGGATTCCCATCCTCCCTAAGAATTGAATCTCTCAAGTTGCTATAATTGTCAGCTCTCAGGGTCTGTTGCTCACGCCTCAGGAACTGTAAACGTTCTGTTTCAATCTTGCAGTACACATCCACCAGCCATTGTTGAAATAGCCTTCGGTACCAGAGAAAATAGTTTCCAGGCCGAGTCATTAAATGGTACGAATAAAATTGCTGTTGGGTAACTTTTCGCCCATTGGATGCCTTCATGTAGATGTTGTAAGATGGAGAACCATAAGGGTACATTAACGGGTACATTAAAGTATCGTAGAGGGGATGTAGTTCGGAGATCCATTTTAATGTATCATTTCTAAAACGCAAGACAATATCCCGGTTAGCTGTTGGTTCATTCTCCATTAATATTCCAATCTCATACGTTGTTGTTGGAGCATTGAATCGCCGTGGATGCTCTTCTTGTGGCCTTCGGTCTTCCCTTATGACAACTTTATGTTCTACCAAGTGTTCTTCTTCAATCCTCTCCTTTGTTGTTTTCAGCTGACAAATAAAGCTGTTGTTCTCATGTAAAAATTCAGTCAGACTTTGGAGAATGTCTCTATTGAGTCTACTGTCACGTCCCCGATTATGTAGTTCCTCTTCCAGACTATCCAAGAAGTAGACTTGAATAAACTTTGCTGTTTCATCTTCAGGTGGTAAAAGACTCCCAATCTGGTGGCAAACCTGGCCTCGAATTCTAAAAGAAGGATTCCACCCATGTACTGCCGCAATTTTGTGACCAAATGATGTCATTGCAAAACAATTGTTATAACTGCGTAGATTTTGCAGAAAATCTTTAGAGATGGGACCATTGCCGGAGAGCAAATCTTGAAGCAACTGAGGCAGTGGTGGAAAGCTATCAAGCACAACTTTGCCAGAAGAACAACAACAACCAGGGGTTTCTCCTTTAAATTTTACAGCTGAGCAATGTTGACATACTTTGTCCATTTTTCCTATATCAGCTGTAGTGAGAGAGTCATTTTTGTTGTAGTGCAATCCTTTTCTATTGCAGTGTTCTATTTCATGGTGTCTCAAAGCAGTCATTCGTTGTCTAGCTGCCTCGTTTTCTGTCAATTGCTGGGGCAAAGTCATACTCTCTCTCCATGCAGCCTCTCGTTGTTGCCCTTGGTATAGGCGAAAGCTTCGTTGGGTTTCCGATTCATTCTGATGTCGTTGAGCCACTCTCAACTCACCTTGTGTACGTCTACTTACCTCATATAATTCATTCGATCGTAATATTGCTTCTCTTTCCAGTGCATATCTTTGCCTTTCTTGAATTTCATCTTGTGATGAATTTAACCGCCTTACAGCATGTCTAGTTCTGTCAGCTTCACGTTGGGTTTCTCTTTCCAAATCTGACAGTCTTGCTCTCCTTTCTCTTTGACGTATCCTGTTAAGTTCTAGACGTCTTTCTCTATCTGAATTGTTTTCATTGGAGCGAATTGCAGCAACTCTTAGTCTATTAGCTTCCAATCTTTCCATTCTTTCTTCCTCACTTTCGTTTCTACTTCGTTTGGGTGGCATAATTTCGGTTTTAAACGGAATTGTTTAACGATATTAATGATTGTAAATTAATTAAGCGTAAAGGAAATGTATACTAACTGAAATGGACGAACTATAAATAATATTTCTGAATAGTACAATTATAAACAATTATATTGTACCTATTTACTATGCCTCCCCACGGGACAGAGTTAGACACCAGGGTCGTTTTTTAACGTGGAGAAAAGGTACAAAAATAAAAATTGTCTCAGTCGTGAAGGATTTCTCCTCCACCGAAAGAGAACAAGAAAATGAAGTGCAGCATCTGAAGAACAGATACTACACTTTGATCTTGACCAAAAGGAATGAATAAAAGCGACCTACGTGTGACTCATTACTTCCGGGTGTAAACGTCACAGTCTAAAAGTAATAATTAAAAAAAAAAGTAAATGTAAAATAAATGTAATACCAACTTAGGTTAACTAAGTAAACAGTACAATTAAAACAGTTCTATTAAAACAAATAATTACTAAGATCTAGGTAATTGTTAGTCTCATTGTTATGGTTTTAAAGAAAAAAATGTGTAAAAAAAAGTTCTGCTTTTGTGAGTACGTGTATTTCTTTTAAATTACATAACCTTTTTATTTTATTATTTATATCTCTTTTAAATTTATATATTTTGTTAGTAAACTGGAAGAAATTCAGTTGAATAAAACCTTGTTCGTGTTCTTTACGTTAAACTCATATTTTTATAAAAGGTTCATCCGGTTTAAAGAAAGCACTAAGTTTAAATACTGGAAATAACTAATTCAATATATAAATAGAAAAATGAAATAAATATAAGCTTTAAGTCTTAAGATAGTAATAATCAAAATGTAATAAATTATTTGTAGTTCAAATCTATGATAAACAGGCTTTCGAAATAGGCTCGACCAGAAAGATTAAATTGGAACGAAATTATAATCTCCGTGCCATTTTCAAAACAACCCCACAAAAGTAACGATATCCTGCAGTTGGTTGACAATGGTTGTAAGAAAAATGTAAAAGAAAATGCGCTTATCTGTTTATTTTGACCTGTTTTATTTAATTAAAAAAAAATTGGCTATAACTGGAAGAGAGCGTTATGTTTTGGGGGTTGTTTAAAAAATAGAATGGAAATAAAGTTAGTTCCGTTTTAATTGTCTTTAATTGCGGCAAGCGCTAAGAAAATCGAAAAATCACTGTTTACATTCGAAATGTTAACTTTTATAGGTTTACAGGTTTGCTGACAAGGGTGTTTAATACAATTATTTTACTAAATTTATTTTTTTCATTTAAAAATAAAATTATTTATTTTTTAATAAAGTTTTATTTTAAAATATTTGTTTTTGTTTATTTATATAAAATTACGATAGTTGAATTGTATTCTTTCAATTATATTGGCAAGTAAAATATAAAAGATTAAAACGGAACGAAATTGAAATTTCCATTACATTTTCAATACAATCCCAAACCATAAAGCTTTGCTCGCCAATGAATTGTTTTGATAATATACGTAAAGTGAAATAAATCGAATATAAAATTAAATGAAAATATATTAAATAATTAAATGTTAAATAGATTTTGTAAATAGTACAGTTGAAATGATTAGAATATTTCCAATATGTAATAAGGTTGAGGTAATTAGTTAAAGAGATTTAATATAATGTGATATGCAAATGAGCATAAGTCATTCGATATGGGGGTGGTTTGTAGACTAGTATATAAAGAAATTAGGCATAGATTCTTATGTCTCCTATAACAGAAACATCCTAAAATGGGTTCTAATGTTTCTCTACCAGGAGAGATCTACCCTCTTACCTCCTTTATATTTCGTTGATGATGGAGAGCTGTACACACAGACAGAAACACACGAACCCTATTACTTTATAAAAATATAGATATTACGAGGGGGTGAGAAAATAAATGTAAAATATTGTTAACTATAAAAAAAAAAAATAATAATAATTTTTTTAAATCCGCGACGATCGGAATAAGGCTGCGCAGGTTTAAATGTTTAAATAAAGTATATTAAAATTAAGTATATTTAAATATAGTACATATTTTAATATAATACATTTTAAAAAAGAAAACGTAAATATGGTAGAAAAAAATATATTAACAAAAAAGAATCTTAATATTTTGTCCAAGGTAAGCGTTATATAAGTAAGCAGTTTTGAAGAATAGCGGAAGTATTGTATCAATTTTGTTCTTCCATAACTCAATTGACAGACCTGCCGCCATTTTTTAAACATGGTTTAGCATTACCAGATGGAGTATAGCTCCGAATAAATAAGCGTTATCAAACTTAACTCCAATACCATCACACTCAAGACTAGACAACGCATTCTTAAGGCATATGTTTAGTCTGTCTGGTTTATATGGTTGTGGAAGCTGGACTACGTGCCTTAAAATGCAGAAACGCATTAATAGCGCAGAAATTTAGTTTGTGAGACAAATGTTAGGGATCGTTTGGAAAGTTCATATTTCTAACGAGGAAATATGGACTGGATCTGGATGCACTAAAAGAATGCTGATGGAAACTATCATGAAAAGACAAATGATGCTCTAAGGACATATTTACCGTCAAAGACGCATAGAACATCTGGTTGGTTGGTTGTTTTTTGTTTTACGGCATATCAACCCTTTTCAGGTTATTTAATGCCGAATCCAGTGATTTTGAAGAATAATTTTTTTTTAATAGAATATACATTTTTTTTTCAAGTCAGTTTCTATTTAACCCATAGTTGGGACCCTAACAGGTACTACCACTCCGGGTCTGAGTGGTCTGAGTAATGGCAATTAAAAGGTGGCTCCACACTCCCCAAAGCCCGCAAGCTGGGGCCTCACCATCTGATATAGTTTAAGGTCATATTCAGGACCAGAACATCTCGTATTGACTAGTGGAATGCCAGGATAGGAAAACTTAACCGATTGGATGAGATTACTGTCAAAAATTGAGCTGTTTCGAGCTATGGATAGCCGTCTCATTGGAGAGCCGTGGTTGCCAACGTTGTTAAACAGTAGGGCCACTGCTGCTGCTGATGATGTTTACGATTAATGTTTCCACTTCACTTCCGGTTGCCACTTCCTATGTTCAGAATGTTTTCTTTTTTAAAAGAGCAAACGTCCCCTTCTTTACATGGGGCTTCCTCTACCTGTTCCTTCATATATCTTCCCGCCTGTGGAAATCTGTTCCGCTGGACTGCTTCCCAGTTGACTATAACATGCTCATCTTCAAGTCTAATGTAAACAAGTTTTTGTTGAGCGATCCCCTTAAATAATGAAATTCTACCCAATTTCCACCACCGACGATCGCTACGTTCTTGTCTCATTGATTCTTGTCCTCGAGTGGCCTTCGTAATCCCCTCCCCCTTAAGTGGGGGTGGGATGGGTTTCTTGTATTTACACATTAGGGTAAAATACTTACTCATTTCGTACCCAACGCAGTTATTTACGGACGGAAGTGAACTGGGATCCCCACCCCCCATCCAGCCCGATCACCCTAACGTTGAGGGCGTAGTAATTAACCCAGGTCAACGGGTACATCTTATTCAGCCAGTCAATCTAACAGCCGACCCTTGGTCAAGGGCTATCAGCGACCCATCTTTGCTTGTGGGTGACACACGGCCAAATGATGCCGTGGCACAAAATGACATCTGAGTTTTTATATGCTTTAAAAAGTAACAAACAGTTTAACAGCCATTTTGTATTTTATTTTTATTTTTTTCATGGTTCTTTTTTTCTTTGTGTGTGTGTGTGTGTGTGTGTGTGTGTGTGTGTGTGTGTGTGTGTGTGTGTGTTTGTGTGTGTGTGTGTGTGTGTGTATGTGGTTCTTTAACAAAAGCGGGGTACTGAAACAATGAACTTTTTCGCTTGAATTAATGCGGTCGCCGCAATATATCTTTTCTCTACTCAGAAATGGTTTACGGAAGTCGCTGCTAATCAAGGCCAAAAAGCCACTCGAAAATAAAGGTTCCGACGAAATAGTAACGTAACGATTTGTAACGATAAAACTTGGGTTATGTCCGATTATTAAGAAATCCGGCTCAACAAGCACTTATTTAAATTAGACTTAAAAACGGTCATGCCATAGTCAACTAGGAAGCAGACCCTCGATATTGTGCTTCACAGTCGAACAGTTCTAAGAAAAGAAACTGTTCATGAATTTTTTTTTTAATTTTAGCCACAAATAGAAAACAAAGGAAATTGTTGACAGTGGTTGTAGCTAGGCGAGTGTTTGTGGCGAATGTTTGTGTAGAGGTGGTGACATTGACTGAATCTCAATATATATTTGGTAAGTTATGAAAATATATTTATGGCAATTGTAGCTACGCAGAAACGTCCGCGTTTCATTCGCGTCGGAAATCGTTTAGTAAAAACGAGGATGAAACACGGAGGCCTCTGTGTAGCTTAATTGCCATATATTTTTTTCTGTAGAAATATACTTTATTTCCTTATAATATATACCAATTTTTATTTAAGAAGCTCAATGTAATTAAAGAGCAATAGAAGATATATATTCCAAAGTATATGATGTTGACCATCTTATAATTTATTCCTTCAATTCAGTTGACATTTACAATTCTTGACAGTATCTGTTTCGTAACACAAAATCAATCACTTAATTATTATCAATAAATCTATTTGCCCTTAACTCAGAAGAAATAGCAACAATCAATCCATCAAAAGGAAATAAAGTTCGATTTGACATGATTGAAATCCAAAAATTGGAAGAGAAGCTGTAAATACCTTATAATGTTTCCTTTACGCCATTTTGAATTTAGAAAAAAAAAATTATTTATTGAATATTATATATTACGAGGAATAATTTGCCCGGTCGACGAATTCGCAAAAAAAAAAAAAAAAAAAAAAAATGAAAAAAAAAGAATTATTTTAATAATAATGATAATGTCGTTCATCAAATTCCGTCTGTGTTTGTTTACAATATCACGTCAGCTGATATTTGGGCTTGACGATGAATGCCCTGGAAAAGTCACTTCTGATTAATGTTTAGTTTTAAAATATGAAAACGAAGAAATGATTTGCGGTTAATTTAAATGGTACCTCTTTTTTATCGTAAATTCAATTCATTAATAAGAAAAAATTAAAATAAAATGGGGAATTACACACAGGCTTGAACAGGGAGATCATTCGATCTGTAGTCGAATACTCTACCACTGAGCTATATTTTCAGATATCAATAATTCTATGTTTTTTTTTTGGGGGGGGGGTTAAAGAGGAAATGATTTGTTGAGATTTGATTATATCCCTTGCCGATGTAACGTAAAATATTCCCACGTAAAAATTCTTTTTTTTTTTTATCTCTAAGGAAAAAAAATTATTTTTAGGATAGGATTTTTTTTTATTTTCGATACTTATCAGATGAATTTCTGTACAAAACATATCTAAGAACACTGCCAGACATATAAATTAGCTTTGTGTGATATTTGCAAAAGATAGGTTTAGCCGTTTCGGAACCTATAAGGAACTCTCTTTCTCTCCCTCACACACACAAAATTACTTTTATATAGTAAGATAGATAGATAGATAGATAGATAGATAGATAGATAGATATACCGTAGTATCTTTAATGTATGTAGTTACGTGTGTTATAGTTTGCAAATTATAAATTATTTGATCGGGAGATCCTATTTATTAAAAAAAAACAGTATAAAAGGTGATAACACACGACGAACATTAAATTAATATATAGATACGCTAATTTAATGTTCGTAGTATGTTATCACAAGCGCTATGACAACAGAATATTCTTTTCGTTGTTTTGACTCTCGAGTGTATATCCGACACAGTTAGACACAGTTAATCTACTGAGAACCACATCACTCTGTATAAAAGCATATAAGATATCAACGGATACACACTCGAGATTCAAAACAACGGGAAGAATATGCTGTTGTCCTAGTCCTAATCACCTTCTATTCTCCTTTCAAATGAATAGGATCTCCCGATTATTGAAGACGCACTGTAAAAGAAGAAAAAAAAAAGGATGTCGTCTTTGAGCCGTACGTGAAACTAAAATACACCTTCTTGGTCTTCTCGTTAGGATCTAAGGGAAGTATATGTTCTGTCTTAAAATGGTATAATGATATCGTGTGGTTTCGGTTCGCACCGGGCGTCCATACAATGGAAATATATCAGAGACTCCTAAAAGAAACGATATTGGAGATAAACCGTAATAACCAGATATATTGTGACGCTACATTAACTGGATTACTTAGATAAATACTTTTACAGTTTTTATAAATGGGCTACAATAATATCGCGGGGTCTCCATTCACACTGGACTTCCATAGAGTGCCCAGCAGCAATATTATTACATATGAAAGATGCCGCCGTAGAATTTTCACAGGCCTCACTAATATTTAAGAAATATGCTTTTTTTTTTTTTTTTCTAATTCTATGGGGTCTTCTTCTCCAAAAATAAACAAAAACTCACTACTTTCTGAATGTTTTCTTTCTGGGCATACTTTTATGCCCAAATCAACCCTGAGCACACTTGTTTACCGATAAAATAGAAACTGCCGAATTTCCACGGGTCCCGCTAGTTATTATAATTACGGTAAAAACTATGAAGGCCTGTCCAGTTCTCTTCATGTTAAGAATGGTTTTCTAAATAGCAACTGGTTTACTTAGAAACTCGTTCATAAAAATGGAAGATGGCTTTTCTTTTACATAGGCATCACTACTTATCAAGGCCTAAAGACCACTCGAGGATAAGGGTTAATGAGTGTACAGTAGTCAATTCGACAATATAGTAATCGTTAGTAATGGAAATTCGGTAAATTTGTTAACTTAAGTGGAACGGCTCATCAAGAACTTGTTTACGTTAGACTTGAAAACAACCATATTGTAGTCGGCTGGAAAGCAGGAAAACGGAAGACAATTCCACAGGCGTGCAGTTCTAAGAAAGAAGCTTTGCTCGTGGAATCTACGTTTAGGTTTAGGCAAAGATAAAGAGTGAGAGAGAATTATTGATAGTTTTTTCAGCTAGACGAGTGTTTCTTGTGAAAGTTTGGTGAGGGGGTCATAGACTGAAGCTCAGTCGAGCACTTGTAATGAAAATAACGATAAAACAGAGAAAGAGGTTGCAGGGAAGAGAAAAGGACATCTTCTACGAGGCTACGAAGTCTTTTGAACTCTATCAAGGCAGTCTTTTGAACTCTATTCTAGCAGCTCGTATCCAGATGTGGCAACAGTACTCCATCCTAGCTCTTATATGGAGAATCAAACAATTCTGCTCCAAAATCGTCTTCTTATTTGCATATCAATTATTTTCAAATTTCATTTTGTCCATTAAATACGAACCAATGCAATTTCGCAATTTTTCAATCAATTGCAAAGAAAATATTTCGAAACATCTACTCATTCATACGCCTGTTTTATTATGTTTATATATATAAGTGAAAATATCTGTATGTGTGTCTGTCTGTCTGTCTGTCTGTCTGTCTGTGTACATTCCCCTACACAATAACTCTGTCAATTTTCAGTCTACAGACTCGAAATTTGATATACAGGGTATGGAGATTTAGGAATATCTTTGTAATCCGTTTTCGGCCAGAAATTTGGCTGTTCAGGGGTCAAAGTACAACGACTTGACCTTTGAGAAATCTACCAAACTCCTCCGACAATTTTAGGTATGAACAATTGAAATTTTAGATATAGAGTTTTTGGGCATGGATCTAACTTAATAACTTGATTTGAGTCCAAAACAATAACTGTTAAGGGGTCATAATAGTGGTCAAAGTTTTTAAAAAATTACCTTTGCGGTCTCTACCAAAATGCTCAGACAATTTCTGGTCTAAACACTTGGAATTTTTCATAAAGGGTATTCAGAGAAAGGGCAAGCTTTTTACTTGGTTTGGTCAAAAAATTTGAGCTATCAATATATTAATCTATGTACGTATATTTGCATGTCTGCCTAAAACCTTCCACAGAGGCGACGGATTTTCACAAGATCAGTATCGTTTTGAAGCTCGACCCTTCAGACCACAAATATCGAAAAATTGCCTAAAAACATTAATTTCTTCACCCTGAACTGGAAACTTTTCTACAGGGAGGAGCCGCTTTTTTCACCGATATATTCGAAAGTCATCCCCTTTTTTCGATTGTCTAACCTTAATTTAAACCTACGTCACTTCAGGTTTGGTGGTCGTCGTAACAGCAATGACGTCACTTTTTTAGTCCCGTTCGTACGGGTTCGATCGTGCCTTCCTACTACCACGTTTTTTTTTTTTTTTGTTTTTGCTCAACACTCACCTCCAAAACACCCGGGCAACGCCGGGTACCCATGCTAGTATATATATATATATATATATATATATATATATATATATATATATATATATATATATATATATATATATATAGTCTGACGAAGTTGGGATAAAAAAAAATGTAAAAAGAAAAATAAAGAATCTACTTCAAATTCCCGAAAAAAAAAGAAAGAAAAGTATCGCAGTCTTAGCAGTTGCAATAATCCGATTATGAAAAGTCTACAATTACAAAAGAGAATTCTAACTATATACGGATGAAAAAAAAAACTTAACTAAAATTGTCAAATAGAAATAGACTTGCATAAGTCGACTTCTAAAAAATCTACGATTATAAAAGAGAATTCAAGTATATAAGGATGAAAAAAACCTTAACTAAAATTTTGTAAACAGAAAAAGGAGATAATCAGCTGTCTACCATGTAGCTGTTTCAGAGATTTAAAAACAAGACAGCTGTAAAATACATTACTCTCCAATAGAAAATACCATTTCCCCAATAACAAAATGTAGATACAATGCAGAGTAATATAAAAAATGAAATATTAATAAGATTAATTACAATAAAATTAAAAATCTCTTCTGCGACATGTTAATTAGCATATAGATTTTATAAGAATAACAATGCATAAAAGCTTAAGTACCTTTGCCACTAGACAAGACAGGCAAATATATATATATATATATATATATATATATATATATATACTAGCAAAAGTACCCGTCATTGATTGGGTTCAAAAACAGCCTACAGAAAATGGACTCTGATTTATGAAAGTATGATAGGTTATGAAAAGGAAGGGTTGTAAAGAGATAGCTTCGAATTTGGGGGTATCAAAACCAAAGCAAAATATGATGAGATGAAAGTAAAAATAAAATAGATAAACCCCATAATTTATTATACCATACCTGTTCACACTGAAACACTTATCACAATATTCTGTGGATCTATATTAAAAAACCTTGTTAAACTTTGTGACATATTTCCATTCTATGGAGGTCAGGCGCGAACGAACACCCCATAATTTTATTATACCATATTTCTTCAAACTGAAACATAATTATCAAAGTATACTTACGCAGATAGATATAAAAAGTCTTTATTAAAGTTTGTGCCTATTTCCATTCTATGGAAGCTAGGCGCGAACACAGACCCCACAATTTTATTATACCATCCCTATTTAAGTTAAAACATACTTATCAAAGTATTATTATGTACATCTATATCAATAACACTTGTAAACGTTTTTTTTTTTAATTTTTAAATTTTTGTGAACCAGGCGCGAACGCAGACCCCACAATTTTAATGAACCACCGTTCTGCCAGATCAAACAAACCCATTCCTGTGTCTCGACACATCTTCTATCATTATATGTGATCAGTTTTCTATAATAGTCAACCATATAGGAGCCTATTCGTGGCCACACACACACACACACACACACACACACACACACACGTTCAGCTTTATATTATAGATATATCATAAAGAACAAGCAAAATTCATCCCAAAGCAACAAAACTAAAGTTGGCTTCTGGCCAGGACACTATATATACAAATTTGAGCATATTTTATTGGTTTGAAAATATAAGTTTTTTTTTACTAATTGTCATATATATATATATATATATACCACCTTTTTTTAGCAATTTTATAAGTTGCAAATCTCAGCGACTCTTGATCATAATTTAACAAATGAAGGCTCGTTGGAAAGGTAATGATCTGAATTTTGTAGTTGGCTATGTGACATTTGGTTTGAGAATAATGTGTAGTATCTGTTCTGATGCTGTAGTTCACCTTTTCTGTCCTTGATTCATATCCTGAGTCCCATGCGATCGTGTCTTTTGCGGTACTCTCTCTGTGCCAGTCCCCTACACCCTGCTGCAAGGTGCGCAATTGATTCTGAGGTCTTACCACAAATCCGGCATTCTGCAGCAACTTCCTCTCCTAGAACCACTTTTTTGAAAAATAATAATAATAATAATAATAATAATAATAATAATAATAATAATAATAATAATAATATCAAAGGTCCTGAATATGACCTTAAACAATATCCGATGCCGAGGCCCCAGCTTGCGGGCTTTGGGGAGTGTGGAGCCACCCTTTAATTGCCATTGCTCCCAGGTCCACTCTGACCCGGGCTGGTAGTACCTGTTAGGGTCCCAACTATGGCTTAAATAGAAACCGACTAAATAAACAAATATACATAACTTTGAAATACTGTCTGGGGTTATTATTTTATTACAAGCACACTAATGCATGAAATCACATTTAATCATTTTTCATAATTCTTGGATATGTTACTTATTTCGACAATCATTTTTCATAATTTTTACCCACATTTTCGCCCTTCCCTCTTTAATAAATAATAACTTTGGTATATTGTCTAGGCTCGTTATTTCCTTACAAGAACACCAATCAATTTACCCAATTTAGCACCTTTTTTTTTTACACAGTGATCACCACTTATCAAGGCCCGGAAGCCACTCAGGGATAAGGGTTATTGCAAGTACATTACGTTAGTGTGGAGATTTGATGAAGTTTTAATTAAGGGGGCGGTTCATTAGGAATTTGTTAACATTGGACTTGAAGACATCCAAGTTGTAGTCCGGAGGGAAGCAGGCAGACGGAACAGAGCTCCACATGCGTGCAGTTCTAAGAAAGAAGCTTTGTTCATGGAATCCGCGTTTGGATTTAGGCACAGATAAAGAGTGGGGGAAATTTTTCACAGTGGATTCAGCTAGACGGGTGTTTTTCGTGAAAGACTGGCGAGAGGGACAAGAGATTGGAGTTCAGACGAGCACCTGCCATGGAAATAACGATAAAACAAAGACAGGATCGCAACGTCTCTTCTGTGGGAGAGAGGTTGCAGGGTAGAGAAAAGGGCATCACCCACTAAGCCACGAAGTCTATTTTGTACTCTGTCAAGGCAGGATAGGCTGTTTTTGGCAGCTCCTGTCCAGATATGGCAACAGTATTCCATCCTTGGACGTACTTGGCTTTTATATAGATAGAGAATTGCATCAGTAGTGAGATATCTTCTGGAGCGGTAGAAGGATCCCACCATCTTTCCAGCTACCTTGGCAACAGACTTGATGTACGTGTTCCATTTCAGATCAGGAATAAAGGTCAAACCCAGAAGCTTGTCAAAACACGGGGCCTCACCCAGACGAGAGCCATCCATCACAATTGATGCCAGCTGGGGAACAGAGCGTTTATGATGTAAGGATATTCTCTAGCATTCCTTTAGCACCTTAAGGAAAATTTGACGTCAGCGGGAGCGGCGCGGGTGTCTATGCATGCATGCGCACATATGTGCATATATTTGCACGCCAGAGCGGAGATGTATGTGTACATGTGAACGTTTCTTTAAGTATATATGTGTGTACGTGCGCATGTGTGTGCTCGCGCGCGCGGCCGCTAGCTAACACTCTCCAAACAATTAACAACAAATAAAAACTAAATAAATAAACCGAATCATAGCCCCCCCCCCCCGCCTCCGAACCTAAGCGAACACCCAACAGGTCAAGACATACTTATCAAGAAATCATCTCACCAATGAGACGCCAAAAAACTTTAACATTAAGACTCGAATTTTAAAGTAAGTTTTGGAATCCTACCCATGTCGGGAAGGACAAATATGTGTGCATGGTAGGATTCAAAAACTGTCTTTTTCGCACGATCTATGACTTTTTCTTTTCTTACATTTTTATTTCAATTATCCTGAAGATGTCCTCTGAAATAAGGACGAAACGTTGATTTTTTAATAATTTAATTCGGTTTTTCTATTTTTCTTAAAACATATATATATATATATATATATATATATATATATATATATATATATATATATATATATATATATATATATATAAAGCTGAATGTGTGTGGGGGGGGTCACGAATAGGCTCCTATATGGTTGACTATTTTAAAAAACTGATTGCATATAACGATAGAAGATGTATCGAGACACAGGAATGTGTATATTTGATCCTGCAGAACGCTGGTTCATTAAAATTGTGGGGTCTGCGTTCGCGCCTGGTCCACAAAGTATGGAAATAAAAAATTTAAAAATTAAAAAAAAAAACGTTTACAAGTGTTTTTGATATAGATGTACATAATAATACTTTGATAAGTATGTTTTAACTTAAATAGGGATGGTATAATAAAATGGTGGGGGTGTGCGTTCGCGCCTAGCCTCCATAGAATGGAAATAGACACAAACTTTAATAAACACTTTTCATATCTATCTGCGTAAGTATACTTTGATAATTATGTTTCAGTTTGAAGAAATATGGTATAATAAAATTATGGGGTGTTCGTTCGCGCCTGGCATCCATAGAATGGAAATATGTCACAAAGTTTAACAAGGTTTTTTAATATAGATCCACAGAATATTGTGATAAGTGTTTCAGTGTGAACATGTATGGTATAATAAATTATGGAGTTTATCTATTTTATTTTTACTTTCATCATATTTTGCTTTGGTTTTGATACCCCCAAATTCGAAGCTATCTATTTACAACCCTTCCTTTTCATAACCTATCATACTTTCATAAATCAGAGTCCATTTTCTGTAGGCTGTTTTTGAACCCAGACAACGACGGGTACTTTTGCTAGTGTATATATATATATATATAAATATATATATATATATATATATATATATATATATACATATATATATATATATATATATATATATATATATATAGAGAGAGAGAGAGAGAGAAATAGAAAGAGATTAACCGATTTAAAATAAATATCTTTTACATATATCTAAAACATTCAAAAGTTTCTGACAACTTCAATAATCCTTTATTTATGAAACCCGTTGAATATTAATCAAACCTTCGTTCAATCTACGACGCTAACCCATTTTCTTTTATTGTGTTTGTCTTTAACAATCTTAATTTTGAAAAGCCTTTATGCCTCTTTTTCTTTATAAAATAAGAAATGTACAGTGTGGTGTTCCTCGGTACTGAATAACCTTGAAAACATTTATTTCGTTTTCCATTTTCGCCATACATAAACATAAACGCATTTTTGTATTCCACTATTTATTGCGGATCGTTTTTTCTTCATAATATTAAGAGAAAGGTGAAGGCATTTTACCCTCTCATTTTCATGTACTGCGACTGTCACCCATTACCCCGCAATAATTTATATACTAAAATACATCATTTTTTAGTTGTCCGTTGGAAATACTACGGATGCGATGTTTATTAGAAAATTAAAATAATTTATATATTGAATTTTTGTTCTAATTCTTATGTGGATTATCTACTGACTTTAAGCTCTGCTGCGAATGGTAGAATAGGACTAATTATTCTGTTTGCTTCTTTGTTGTTTTTTATAGAATAGAATTGCTACTTATCAAGGTCCAAAGAGAACTCGAGGATAAGGATTAACCAATGTACGGTAGCCAGCGAGAAAACAGCGTAGCGATCGTCAGTAAAAGAAATTGAGTAAGATGTAATTATTTAAGGAGACGGTTCAATGAAAATTTATTTAGATTGTACTTGAAGACGACCATGTTGTAAGCAGCTAGAAAGCAGTTCAGCGGAACAGAGGTCAACGAGCGGGCAGTTCTAGAAAAGAAACTTTGTTCATGGAATTTGCGTTTAGATTTATGAACAGATAGAGTGTGGAAGAAATTGCTGATAGTGGTTGTAGCTAGATGAGTGTGTGTTTGTGGAAGTTTGGCAAAAGGGGGGGGCTATAGCTTGGAGGTCAGATGAGCAATTGGCATGAAACTAACGATAGAGCATAGACAGGTTCACAACGTCTCTTCTGTGGGAAAGAGGTTGCAGGGAAACCGGTTTTGAACGCTGTTAATGAAACTCAGATGAACACTTGCCATGGGTCAATCCTAGTAAAATATATGTTTTTTAAATATAAGATGTTAATCGTGCAAGAAGTGAGTCACCACTTATCAAGGCCTGAAGGCCACTCAAGGATAAGGGTTAATGAATATAAGTTGATTGTGTAGTAATCGTTAATGGTGTAAGTTGGGTATAATTTTTGATTATTTATAGGGACGGCTCAACAAGAACTTGTTTACATTGGACTTGAACGCTACCATATTGTAGTCGGCCGAGAAACAGGCTAGCGGAACAGTGTTCCACATGCGAACAGTTCAAGGAAAGAAGCTTTCTTCATGGAATCTGCGTGTAGATTTAGGCACAGATAGAGTGTGGGGGAAATCGTTTATTGTGGTTGCAGCTTATTAAGTGTTTTTTTTTTGTGTTTGTGAAAGTCAAGCAATGAGAGAACCATAGATTGATGTTCAGTCGAGCACTTGGCATGAAAATAACGATAGAGCGAAGACAGTCTCACAACGTCTCTTCTGTGGGAAAGAGGTTGCAGGGAAACCGGTTTTGAACGCTGTTAATGAAACTCAGATGAGCACTTGCCATGGGCCAATCCTAGTAAAATATAATTTTGTTTTAATATAAGATGTTTCTATTTACAATGCCTCCCCACGGGACAGAGTTAGACACCAGGGTCGTTTTTAAACGTGGAGAAAAGGAACAAAAATAAAAATTGTCTCAGTCGTAAAGGATTTCTCCTCCACTGACAGAGAACAAGAAATTGAAGTTTAGCATCTGAAGAACAGATACTACACTGTGATCTTGTCCCGAAGGCCGAGATCGATTTTACAAAATCAATAGTAATCAAACTTTAAGGTAAAATCTAAAACTTCAAACTATTTTTCTTCTTTGACATAAAAAATTAAAAAAAAAAAATAGATTTACAATTAAAACCAAACACCTTTGTTAAACAATAAAAACAATTTTTTCGTATTTACTATGTAAATAGACATTCCTGTTCGAATACAAGTGGTTAATGACATCGACTTTAAACCCGGGTGTTCCAAGTTCGAACCCACATAAGCATTTTTATCAAACCCGTTCTGCACTCCTTTTCTGACCCCTCCCCTTTTTTTTAATTATACTTTATTTGCAATATTGACAGTAAGTAATCGACTGTATTTATTTATTTATTTATTTGTTTATTTGTTTATTTATTTGTTTGTTTATTTATTTGTTTATTTGTTTATTTATTTGTTTATTTGTTTGTTTATTTATTTATTTGTTTGTTTATTTATTTATTTTCATTTTTTTTGTTTCTTTATTTGCTTATTTATTTGTTTATTTATTTATTTGTTTATTTGTTTGTTTAATCATGTATTTGTTTATTTAGTTATTTATTTGTTTATTTATTCATTTATTTGTTTATTTATTTGTTTATTTATTTATTTGCTTATTTATTTGTTTATTTATTCATTTATTTGTTTATTTATTTGTTTATTTATGTATTTGTTTATTTAGTTATTTATTTGTTTATTTATTTATTTGTTTATTTATTTATTTATTATTTATTTGTTTATTTGTTTATTTATTTATTAGTTGATTTGTTTATTTGTTTATTTATTTATTTGTTTATTTGTTTATTTATTTATTTGTTTGTTTTTGTTTATTTATTTGTTTATTTGCTTATTTATTTATTTATTAGTTTATTTGTTTATTTATTTGTTTATTTGTTTATTTATTTATTAGTTTATTTGTTTATTTATTTGTTTATTTATTTATTTGTTTATTTGTTTGTTTATTTGTTTATTTATTTATTTATTGATTTGTTTATTTGTTTATTTATTTGTTTATTTATTTATTTATTTGTTTATTTATTTATTTGTTTATTTATTCAATTATTTATTTATTTATTCATTTATTTATTTGTTTATTTATTTATTTATTCATTTATTTATTTGTTTGTTTATTTATTTATTTATTCGTTTATTTATTTATTTATTTATTTATTTGTTTATTTATTTATTTGTTTCTTTATTTATTTATTTGTTTATTTATTTATTTATTTATTTATTTGTTTATTTATTTATTTGTTTATTTATTTATTTGTTTATTTATTTATTTATTTGTTTATTTGTTTCTTTATTTATTTATTTGTTTATTTATTTATTTATTTATTTGTTTATTTGTTTATTTATTTGTTTATTTATTTATTTGTTTATTTATTTATTTGTTTATTTATTTATTTATTTGCGGACTGTTATCCTTATCTTCATCCTTGTTGTTGTCTCACATGTTTCAGCGAACTCATCCTCTGGCCTTCTTCAGGCGGTTAACCGTGACGGGATAGGAAAGCATTCCTATCCCGTCTTGTAACTGCATCCCCAGTAATTACTGCCTTCCATAGTTGTTGTTGTCTAGCTATGTTTTGACGAACTAAACCTCTGGCCTGCTCTGGGTAGGATTGAAACCGCTATCTTCAGACAATGCTCATGTGAAACGTTGAGTTTCTACTTCCATTAAAATAATTAAAAAAAAAATTATTTATATATTTTTTTATTGGAATACTTTGAAATGAGTAATGAACCATAGAGATTCAACGTCTCTATCAACTGCGCCAGATATAGTCGTTGAAATAACATTAATAAAATGATACTCATCTCAATAATGAATTTCAATTAAATAATATATAAACCATTCGTTCCGGACCCGACCATGGCAGATCAGATAAAAAATAAACGTGGATTTATAAAACCAAAAAATTCAACCTTGATCGCCTTTCGGGACACGTGGCGCAGTGGATAGAGACGTTGAATCTCTACGGTTCCTGGTGAGAATTGTCTGAAGATTGCGGTTTCAATCCTACCCAAAGCCGGCCAGATGCTTACTTGGCCAAAACGTGGTGAGACGACAATAACTATGGAAGGCAGTAATTGCTGAGAATGCAGTCAGGAGATTCAGAGTTTCTATCCGTCACGGTTACCATCGGACGAAGGCCAAAGGAATAGTTGGCCGAAACGTCGTGAAACATCAAAGAAAAAGATGAGAATAATAGTCCGCAATAAATAAAATAAAATTAATCAAATGTTTTAAACGTTATTCTCAATTTAAACACCTGGGCAACTTCATGCAAATGCGAACACTAACATCTTTTAGTCATTTGGCGGGGGGGAGGTATGTGCACTGGTTTATGACATTAACCGATTTCATAAAAATTTTTTTGCACCCTAAAAACATCTTGAAGGGCAGCCAAGGTCTTATTTTGTCGTTTGATCCTCACATTCCATGAACGATGTTTCTGACAATGGGGAAATAATTGCTGCTTTGGAGGATCGTAATCTATCCATTTCACATTTACTAGATTTTTTTTTATTTTGAAATAATATTTCTTTTAGCTCAGTACACTAAGTGGCTTCACGCCTTGTCTAGAGCGATTTCACTTAAAAAGTATTTACAGCCTTGGAATTTTTTTATTTATAAACTTACAATATCCAAAGAAATTAATCTACAATAGTAATGGCCATTTTGTCCAATCTGCCTCATCGTATGGTTTCTAAAAACTTCTACAAATCAAAAGTTACATTAAAAATATATCCTGTTGTAAGTATAAAAGGAAATATTAGTATAGTAGTAATAGTATTTAACCCACAGTTGCATAGAGAAAGAAAGAGAGACAAGAGGGATATAAAGAAGGAGAAAGTGTGTGTATATATATATATATATATATATATATATATATATATATATATATACTTTCTCCTTCTTTATATCCCTCTTGTCTCTCTTTCTAGCATTATAGTCATCCACATGCAGTAATATTTCGCTGTATCACAGCTCATCAAGAGAGACAAGACTATAAAGAAGGAGAAAGTGTATATATATATATATATATATATATATATATATATATATATATATATATATATATATATATATATATATATATATACTAGCAAAGATACCCGTGCTTCGCACGGAGCTTTGTTGCGCACTCGGGTACCAAAATCTGTGGGCACCTTTCCAGTAAGTTGATGTTGTAAGAGCAACGATTGCATAAGGTGATTAACATTTTAACTACCTCTTGTAGTGACTGAAATTCAATCAGGAACTTCACAAAACATTTTCATCAAAAAGGAAGGTTACTTGATGTTACATAGTAAATTTTTCATTGAAGTAATTTTCAACTCTTGCTTAAATTTTATCTTGCACATTCAATACTAAAAACTTACCACAATCAGATCATGTCAGTTTTTCCTCATATCCATTTCTCGAACTTTTCACTGAAGAGCCTCAGGGTAAACTACATTTCTGCTGCTTTGATTTGGAGCCAGAATGTAGAGTTTTTCTGAACTTCCTGTCCGGCTGATGGAGACGTAGAACATACCGTGACTGAAGCAGTCTGATGTCAAGTCTACGCCAATGGTGTTAAATGTCTGACCTTGACTTTTGTTTATGCTCATTGCAAAACACACCTTCACAGGAAATTGGAGTCTCCGGAATTTAAATGGAAGTTCTGAGTCCGATGGAACTAAGGGGATCCTTGGCAGTAGAACAGTTTCGCCTTTGTAGGGACCACAGGAAATGGTGGCCTCAAGTACATTGGTGTGCAATCTGGTGATAACACATTTGGTTCCGTTTGTTGTTTTTGGCGGTTCCAAGGATCGAAGAATCATGATTGGCGATCCAATTTTGAGATTTAAAATGTGTGGAGGCATTCCAGATATCTCCAAAGAGTTTAAAAACTCCACAGGGTAGTGAACAGCTTCATATTCATTAGTAGCCGAATCAACTGACTTGTATTGCTTTGTGTCTCCTGGAAATTCATTCATTATTGAATTGTTCAAATGATTCACATTGCTGTTTAATGGCGAAATAATAGCCCTCTCAGCAAGCCAATCCGGTGATTTTCCATTGTTTTGCAGGTCTGGGTACACTTTGTCTTTGAGTTGCTTCTGATTACCGACACATTTACCAAGCGCAGTTGGAATCTTAATTGTGTCAGGTGAAGAAGTGATAGGAAACTGACCATTACCGTTTTGGAGAAGCAATTTTGAGAAGTCTGCTGTAGCTGTGTTATCAGAGATATAGGCTCTCATATTAGTAGTCAGTCTCTTCACTATAACGTGCCTCCAGAGATAGGATTGTTTCAAACTTGCATTGACAATGTTAGCCCTTGTGCGATTTTTAACCACTGGGAGGATTTGACGGAAATCACCGCAAAATAAGGTTGGAATGCCACCCATGGGATTCTTGTTTCCTGTGATGTCTTGTAGTGTTCGGTCAATTGCTTCATAAGCACTCTTGTGCGTCATTGGAGCTTCGTCTACAATGATTGCAGAGGTGTCTCTAATTACATTTGCCAAGGCTGAGTTACCAGTAATTTTGCAAACTGGCTGATCCATTCGATGAGTATCCAAGGGTACTTTAAAAGTGCTGTGAAGAGTGCGGCCACCTTGTAGTAGAGTAGCAGCAATGCCACTGGATGCTGTTGCAAGCACAATCTTTCTCATGGATCTAATCGTTGCAAGGATCAAATTGATTACAAAAGTCTTGCCCGTACCACCTGGAGCATCAAGAAACATCATGTTTTTGTTCATTTCACCTTGTGCTTCCAACATTGCCATGAATGAATTGTAAACTTCTCTTTGAGAATCGGTCAGTTTTTCTTGCATATTTTTTGCTTGTAGGGAAAGTTCTTCAAGATTATAAGTAACTTCACGTTGATACTCTCTCGCGAGTCTTTCATCTCTCCCTTGCGTTGGTGCAGGTAATCCATAGCTTGCCAATGGTTGACCGCACATAAGGAGAACTTTTTCTTCAATTAGACAAAGAGTTTTATTGTAGATGTCCTCATTAAAATCTGCTTCTGGATTGTTAACTTCTTGCCTGTATCTGTGAAGAATGTCTTCAGATATTACATCACGAAAAGCCATCCAGATCTCAAGAGGATTTCTTGGCTCACAGGCTGTTAAAATTATCACAAATAGGCTTCGCAAATTTGAAGGTGATTGAGTGGCACTTGCCTCTCCTACTGCTTGATGCAAGTGATGGTCATTTTCTAGAAGGCCTCGAGCAAGGCACGCTGCTCTGTATGTTTCAAACACCTGACCATTGTATGCTCGCAAATTTTGAAATGAAGTTGGACCAGCAACCTCATTGAGCAACAGGCGTAAGAAATAACACTCCCCTGCTTTTGGACTAATCGTGTAGATTCTCCCAATGCATGGTGCCTTCCATACATCATCATTTTCAGCACCTTCAACTTGTACCCCACGCATTCTTCTCATCCATTTCTTTGTCGATTTGTTCCAAGTGTAAAACTCAGGGACTTCTACGTATTTGAGACCCCTTGCAAAGTCATCCTCATGGCAGAGTTGAAAAAATGGTGTCAAAGTTGTGGCAGGCGGTGGACCTTGGGCTCGTTCCAGAGCAGTATCAGCTGAGAACATGACATTCTGCCCATTTTCAAGATGAACAGAAAGTTGTACAATTGGGGGGAAATGTTCATGGATGGGATGTTCCAATATCCTCCAGGCCGCCTCTGAACTGCCGACATACCTTGCATTCTGGAACTGCTGGATCTCATCCACAATGTGACTTTGTACTTGGCCTTGTTGGTTAGCTGCTCCATCAGTTCTGTGTAGTTCAAACACTGCTTGATCACATCCTTTATTCACGTATTTGAGGACATATTTGATGCTTTGGATCGAGCTGCAAATTTCTACGTTAATGTGAGCGTTGAACTGCTGAAGGAGGACCTTGTTGTACGGAACAATCCACTGGTTTGTTATTTCTTGATTAACATACCGACCATTTCTCTTCATCCTTATTGTACCAGTCTGGCTTCCATCTTCTGGTTTTCTTCGCCTGTACTTGGGGTAAGAGTCTTGGCCTTGCTCGGTACACTGAAGAAATTCTTTTGGGTATTTTTTGGAACATTTGTTGTCAATCGTACATGGACAATTTGGATTAAATGGTCCACAAGGTCCATGCACCATATGTGCCATCACTTTAGCATGAAGATCAGGATCTTCCTCTTTGTCAGGGATCTCTGCAGATATGCAGAGATCCATTTTTTCTGGTAGAAGTTTGTCCTCTGGGGCCTGCCAGGTGAGGATGTGTGCATGCGGCAGTCCTCTTTTTTGATATTCAATACTGTACAGGAAAGCCCTCAACCTGCCAAATCCTCCCTTTTTAATAAATTCAAGTAACTTTTTTAGCTTCTGCCTGAAAACCCTGGCAACAATATCTGGACGATCCTGAGGGTCTTGCCCTTGAAGACAATTTTCTGTAATTTCTGTCCACTTTGGATTTGTTGTGAACGTGATGAAGAGGTCGGCTCGGCCCATTCGCCGAACATATGCCATGGCATCACTTTGACGCTCAAACATGTATCGAGGGCCTCCTGTATAAGTTGCCGGAAGAACAACTCGTTGACCAAACTGTTCTGGATTCCCATCCTCCCTAAGAATTGAATCTCTCAAGTTGCTATAATTGTCAGCTCTCAGGGTCTGTTGCTCACGCCTCAGGAACTGTAAACGTTCTGTTTCAATCTTGCAGTACACATCCACCAGCCATTGTTGAAATAGCCTTCGGTACCAGAGAAAATAGTTTCCAGGCCGAGTCATTAAATGGTACGAATAAAATTGCTGTTGGGTCTTTTCGCCCATTGGATGCCTTCATGTAGATGTTGTAAGATGGAGAACGATAGGGGTACATTAACGGGTACATTAAAGTATCGTAGAGGGGATGTAGTTCGGAGATCCATTTTAATGTATCATTTCTAAAACGCAAGACAATATCCCGGTTAGCTGTTGGTTCATTCTCCATTAATATTCCAATCTCATACGTTGTTGTTGGAGCATTGAATCGCCGTGGATGCTCTTCTTGCGGCCTTCGGTCTTCCCTTATGACAACTTTATGTTCTACCAAGTGTTCTTCTTCAATCCTCTCCTTTGTTGTTTTCAGCTGACAAATGAAGCTGTTGTTCTCATGTAAAAATTCAGTCAGACTTTGGAGAATGTCTCTATTGAGTCTACTGTCACGTCCCCGATTATGTAGTTCCTCTTCCAGACTATCCAAGAAGTAGACTTGAATAAACTTTGCTGTTTCATCTTCAGGTGGTAAAAGACTCCCAATCTGGTGGCAAACCTGGCCTCGAATTCTAAAAGAAGGATTCCACCCATGTACTGCCACAATTTTGTGACCAAATGATGTCATTGCAAAACAATTGTTATAACTGCGTAGATTTTGCAGAAAATCTTTAGAGATGGGACCATTGCCGGAGAGCAAATCTTGAAGCAACTGAGGCAGTGGTGGAAAGCTATCAAACACAACTTTGCCAGAAGAACAACAACAACCAGGGGTTTCTCCTTTAAATTTTACAGCTGAGCAATGTTGACATACTTTGTCCATTTTTCCTATATCAGCTGTAGTGAGAGAGTCATTTTTGTTGTAGAGCAATCCTTTTCTATTGCAGTGTTCTATTTCATGGTGTCTCAAAGCAGTCATTCGTTGTCTAGCTGCCTCGTTTTCTGTCAATTGCTGGGGCAAAGTCATACTCTCTCTCCATGCAGCCTCTCGTTGTTGCCCTTGGTATAGGCGAAAGCTTCGTTGGGTTTCCGATTCATTCTGATGTCGTTGAGCCACTCTCAACTGACCTTGTGTACGTCTACTTACCTCATATAATTCATTCGATCGTAATATTGCTTCTCTTTCCAGTGCATATCTTTGCCTTTCTTGAATTTCATCTTGTGATGAATTTAACCGCCTTACAGCATGTCTAGTTCTGTCAGCTTCACGTTGGGTTTCTCTTTCCAAATCTGACAGTCTTGCTCTCCTTTCTCTTTGACGTATCCTGTTAAGTTCTAGACGTCTTTCTCTATCTGAATTGTTTTCATTGGAGCGAACTGCAGCAACTCTTAGTCTATTAGCTTCCAATCTTTCCATTCTTTCTTCCTCACTTTCGTTTCTACTTCGTTTGGGTGGCATAATTTCGGTTTTAAACGGAATTGTTTAACGATATTAATGATTGTAAATTAATTAAGCGTAAAGGAAATGTATACTAACTGAAATGGACGAACTATAAATAATATTTCTGAATAGTACAATTATAAACAATTATATTGTACCTATTTACTATGCCTCCCCACGGGACAGAGTTA
>NC_136523.1:37433936-37451436 GCF_053919585.1 Euprymna scolopes
CTAATATATATATATATATATATATATATATATATATATATATATATATATATATATATATATATATATATATATATATATATACTCGGGTTTTTTATATTCAAAAGTAATGGACTAATGAATTCAACGAGGTTGTTAGATAGTGCTCAATAAAAAGAGCTGATAATACTTGTTTATTGCTATATAAACATGCTCACATCCCGCTGCTACAAATAGCCACTTGTTTCAATCAAACAACAGATATCATCAGGCAGCGACTTGACTATTCAAAAGTTCAATGAATAATCTATTCAGTTATTCATTGAACTTTTGAATAGTCAAGTCGCTGCCTGATGATATCTGTTGTTTGATTGAAACAAGTGGCTATTTGTAGCAGCGGGATGTGAGCATGTTTATATAACAATAAACAAGTATATATATATATATATATATATATATATATACATATTATAAAGCTGAACGTCTGTGTGTGTATGTGTGTGTGTGTGTGTGTGTCTGGTCACGAATAGACTCCTATATGGTTGACTATTAAAAAAAACTGATTACATATAATGATAGAAGATGTATCGAGGATCAGGAACGGGTATGTTTGGTCTGGCAGAACAGTGGTTGATTAAAATTATGGGGCCTGCATTCGCGCCTGGCTCCCAAAGTATGGAAATAAAAAAAAAACGTTTACAAGTGTTTTTGATATAAATGTACATAATAATACTTTGATAAGTATGTTTTAACTTAAATAGGGATGGTATAATAAAATGGTGGGGTCTGCGTTCGCGCCTAGCCTCCATAGAATGGAAATAGGCAAAAACTTTAATAAAGACTTTTCATATCTTTCTGCGTAAGTATACTTTGATAATTATGCTTCAGTTTGAAGAAATATAGTATAATAAAATTATTGGGTGTTCGTTCGCGGGTGTACCTCCATAGAATGGAAATATGTCACAAAGTTTAACAAGGTTTTTTAATATAGATACACAGAATATTGTGATACGTGTTTCAGTGTGAACAGGTATGGTATGATAAATTATGGGGTTTATCTATTTTATTTTTACTTTCATCATATTTTGCTTTGGTTTTGATACCCCCAAATTCGAAGCTATCTCTTTACAACCCTTCCTTTTCATAACCTATCATACTTTCATAAATCCATTTTGTGTAGGCTGTTTTTTAACCCAATCCACGACGGGTACGTTTGCTAGTATATATATATATATATATATATATATATATATATATATATATATATATATATATATATACTTCCTTTACTCACATAAAAATAATATACGAAAGTACAAATTAATGCGTATACTTTAAGTATTTACTTCAACAGTGCTCAATACGTAGGTAGAGCTAGTTAGTAAGTTATAAAATATATATGGCGATTAAGCTACACTGAATATTCCGCGTTTCATCCAGTCTAGGATTCTTCAGGCTTATGCGAGACTTTTGTAGTTGTTTCGCATTTTTATATACGCACCTTCTATTGAGTTGTTAGTTAACCAATCAGCTTTCTAGTATCCACCGCGCCCTTCCTAATCAGCCAATGAGCAGGCACTTACAGGACAAAGGCCCGTTTGATATAAACTTTATATATATATATATATATATATATATATATATATATATATATATATATATATATATATATATATTTAAAAATCCATTCGTAATTTCATTTCATTTTATTATTTTATTTTACTTATTTACTGTATTTTATTTTATCACTGTCTATTTTTAGACGCCATTTTATCACTTTCTATTCTTATTTTTAGACGTCATCTTTCAAGTGACTAAGCTATTTTATCCCAATTCAATTGTCTCTAATTTTTAAAAACTCCCTTCGTGATCTCGTTTCATTTTATTTACTTATTTCTAGACACAATCTTTTAAATCTCGATGATATTTTAATTTTTTCGTCCCTTTTTATCAGTTTATTTATTTTATTACTTTTTATTTTTAGGCAAATCTTTCAAATCACTACGCTAGTTTACTCTAATAATAAAACACACTGCTCTCCCCCATCATTATATATAGCCCCAAATCTTCCGACCCTCTCGTCAATGACCATCCCTCTTGAAAAAGCCCGGATAAATCGGGCGAAACTTTAAGTATTCAGGTCCTTCCACCTACATTCCATTTATATATATATATATATATATATATATATATATATATATATATATATATATATATATATATATATATATATATATATATACTTAGAAAAGTATTTTTTCCAAGGCATGAAAATGATTAAACAAAATAAATGAAATGACGCCAGTGGTAGAGGAAAATAAAGACTTTAAAAAGGAGATCATGTTAGAGACGAGAATAACTCTCGAGATCACGCGTAGAGAATGAGGAAATAAATGTACAACAACAAAAATAATAAAAATAAAAAACGAGTTGAAGTTCTTTTCTCTTTTTTGTCTACTCTGTGACTGAGTCTACAACGTGTTGGTTCCCGAACAACGTTACACGCGTACCTAATTTTACCTATACGGATTTTTGTTAGACTTGACTAACGTTTAAGAGAGACGAACTCGCATCATAAGTTACTTTTTTATTCGTGATTAAAAAATAAATAGAAATGTTAAAAATAAAAAACGAAAAAAAAGAAAAAGTTCGAAACTGTTCGTTTATCTGTTGATCGATTCCTACGCGTTTTAATTATGCACTATTTCCAACGGTGTGCACATCCGCTGTTTTTTTTTTGCACCTTCTGCGGGGTCAACTAGTTCGCCTCGACAGCAACTATGCTTGTCAAAAAAAAAAAAAAAAAAAATGCGGCAATATCGTCGTCGTCAAAAATGTAAAACCAAAATGGCGATCAGATGATTTTAAAACGAGTTTTCAAATTGCAAGTCAGGTAAGTGTAATCGAAATCTTTAAATTGGACTCTTTGCACTCGTATTCTTTGCACTCGTATTCTTACCAATTATTCGAGACATCGGCCATCTTTATTTCTTTTTTTTTTTTCAACGAGGCTGTCTTTTTTTTTTTTTTTTTTGGAGGGGGAAGATCCATATAGATGTTGTTTTTGGTTGACAGCATCTTTCTTTTTTTCTTTATTCTAGTGTCTTTTTTTTAGATACAATTAATAAATATTTAATCCAAACGGACACTCTGAATAGGCGTCCGTTCAAACAACGCGCTAATCGACATGAAATTGCTATTTTGCACTTAACTGTCACAGACAAACGGACATTCAATTGCAAGCTTAAGAATGATACGGCAATGAAAATACTATTTTAAACTTAGGTGTGACGGACAAACAAATATTCTTACAAACAGAAATGTTATTTTTATTGCACAGCTACAGACGCCAAAAACGGACATGCACACATCATTTTGACTTAACTCCAAACATCTCCAATCGTGCCAGGATTTACCACCAAGGAAGAAAAAGGGGGGAAAAAAACAAACAAACAAAAAAAAAAACGAAAGAACATATTGTCCAATTTCCTGAAGATGAATATTTTATTATCCGAAAAAAAAATTTCAATTCACTTTTAGTTTAATAAATAGCAATATTCATTAAAAAAAAAAATCAATTTCGCATTCATCAGGTCTTTCTAACCGTTAAAGCTTGTGTTAACAGGGTTGGCAGCACGAGAGGCACGAGTATAGCCAATTAGGTTAAGATCTATTTGAATATGACCCTTCAAACATTTTTTTACTTGGAATAGTCAGCAATTTGTGTGGCCTCTATTTAAAACCAAGTCCCTCATAAAATTTTGGATACCCACGCATCCCACGAACACCCTCGCATATGTGAACATACATGCATATACACTTGCCCACTATCACATATGCTTCTTCACGTACCTATATATATATATATATATATATATATATATATATATATATATATATATATATATATATTAGCAGTTCGTCCCGGCTTTGTTCAGGCCGTATGTACTGTTCATAACTTTAAGAGCATATGTATATATATATATATATTAAAAGTTTGACTCAAATCCAGGTAACCTACATCTACAATTTCAAATGTTTAGACCCAAAATTCGCGGAGTAGTTTGATAGAGTCTGCATAGGTCAACGCTAAAAACTTTGATCTCTTGCAAGCCAAATTTCCTCTCAAAAAATCATTAAAAAGCTTGCTGCATGTCTGAATACCCTTTATGTAAAATTTCAAATGTTTAAACCCAAAATTACTGAATAGTTTGCTAGAAACGGCAAAAGTCAAATCTTTTAAACTTTGACCTCTTGACAGCCAAAATTTCGGCTAAAAACCGATTAAAAAGCTTGCTCTATGTCTGAATACACTTTATGTTAAAGTTTAAATGTTTAGCCCGCAGAGGTCAAATTTTTTTAAACTTTGGCCTCAATTTTGACCCCTTAACATTTATTGCTTTAGGCTCAAATCAAATTAAAAAGTTTGATTCATGTCCAAGTAACCTATATTTAAAATTTCAAGACCCAAAATTGGTGGAGGAGTTTCGTAGAGCTTTCAAAAGTCAAATTGTTGAACTTTGACCTCTTGACAGCCAAATTTCCGGCTGAAAACCGATTAAAAAGATTTTCCCAAATCGTAATACCACTTATGTCGAATCTCGAGTCTGTAGACTAAAAATTGGCAGAGTAGTTTGGTAGGGAAATGTATACACACAGACGCACACTAACAGACAGACAGACAATGTTTCTTATATATAGGTTGGTGCAAAAATAATATCGTTTTTATATATGCAGTTGAACGTCAAAAACGACATTATTTTCGCACCAACTTATATGTATTTTATTCAATTTTTACCCCAAACAAGGCACAGTGCCACTTTGGTGTAGAGGGCGACAATCGGGGACATAAGTTGCAGGGATACTATGTAGGTGAGGAGTTGAGCAGTAAGATATCTGCTCACATTACACTTTAACTTTTGCATGTCAGTACGCTTGGGAAAAAAAGGAACCCGGGAGGGAGTTCCACAGTCTAGCAGTCATGGGAAGAATCTGTTAGAGTAGAAGGTTTTCTTACATCTAGGGATCTCTACTGTGTAGGGGTGGGACTTCGCTGCTTGTTTGTCGGGAGTATTTACGTCGAGGGGGTACAAGTGTTTGTAGTTCATCAGAGCATCCTCCATTAAAATACTTGTAGAACAGGCAAACGGATACACCAACATTTCGCCCACACACACATACACACACACACACACACACACACACACACACACATATATATATATATATATATATATATATATATATATATATATATATATATATATATATAATTTCTTATTAATATTTTTTAACCAAAGAGTAGTCGGAAGAGTAGCGATTTTGGAATATTTTTAAAATGATATTATATTTAAAATTGTCTAAATATTTATGAAACAATTGTAGCGCATAAGAAAATACACAATATGATGCGAAAATATTATATATGGTCCAGGGGTAAGGGTTTAGGCTCATTACCGTTGGGTCCCGATTTCGAATCTCGCTAGATACAGCCACTCTGATGAGTCGCAGACGACGAAACACGTGTCAGTGGATAATTACATTTTAAAAATAATATATATATATATATATATATATATATATATATATATATATATACCGCTCCCTATGCGGGGGTACCAAATTGGTTAAAAGGGAAAATTATTCCCAACTCGCATTTAGGTAAAAATGCACTTTCGTAAATGATTGAATTCATTCAAAACATATCGCTAAAACCAAAACAAAACAACATCTAAGTAAATCGTGATATATCCAGTCAGTCGGGGAGATGGGTCAGAGGTAAGGGGCTTAGGCTCATTACCGTGGGGTCCCGATTTCGAATCTCGCTAGATACATCCACTCTGATTAGTCGTAGACGACGAAACACGTGTCAGTGGATAATTACATTTTAAAAATAATATATATATATATATATATATATATATATATATATATATATATATATATATATAAAGAAAGGCAATTAAAACTTTGAGTTAATGTCTACAATTAAATTTATTCGACAGCATACTCCCGAAAACAAATTTCAAATCCTTATTCGGCGGAGTTTCAAAGAATGCTATACTTGTTTGTTATCAGTAGACAGAAAGAGATTAACAAATTATAATGTAGCTCGGCTAGAATTTACTGGTTGATGAAAGTTCAATTCATGATAGCCATAAATTGCAAAATATTCATGTTCGTTAAAACAACAAAAAAAGAAAAACGTGTGAAGAAATGTGAAAAAAAATGTAGGAAATGTGGAAAAGAACAAAGACAAACTAGGAATAAAATTCCTGCGTGATTGAAGATTCTTTCAATGGTAATCCAAAAAGCGAAATAGAATTCTTTAAAAGGAATCCAATAGTATGAACTTGCAAAAATATACAATTAAGAGATCACCTTATTTACATATGACATTAAGAAAAATCGATTTTACTAAATATCGATATCTTAGTTAATGTTTTTAGCGAGAGAATTATTTGAAGTATTCTATTTAAAATTGTTATCTAATAAATTTTAAACAATAATTATATTGATAATATATTAAATTTATTCTGGAATTGATATTTCCAACAGCGACATTTTTTAAAAAACTTTTTAGAGTGTTTTGCCCCTAGATGCTATGCATAAAAACAAACGTTCACCAAATATCATTTGGTAATTTCATTAAGTTTTTAGCTGTAAAAATAATTCCGTGTAGATAGAAAAATGTTTGGCTTTTATTGTTTTTTTTTTTAAATAAACAAAACAAAAAAAAAAACACTTACGAAAAAAACTGAAAAGATTTAATTTATATTAATTTTATTTATTGCGGACTATTATCCTCATCTTTTTTTTTTTTTAGTTGTTTCACGACGTTTCGGCCAACTTCAGGTGGTAACCGCGACGGATAGGAACTTTGAATCTCCTAACTGAATTCTCAGCAATCACTGCCATCCGTAGTTGTTGCCGTCTCACCACGTTTTTTGCCAAGTAAGCCTCCGGCCGGCTTTGGGTAGGATTGAAACCGCTATTTTCAGACAATCATCATCTGGAACCGTAGAGATTCAATGTCTCTATCAACTGAGCCACGGGCCCCAAAGGTTACGACCTGATGAAGGCCAGGAGAATAGTTGGCCGAAACGTCGTAAAACAACAACTAATAAAGATGAGAATAATTAATATAAATAATAATCATCTCAATCATAAATTCCAAGTAAAATAATATATATATATATATATATATATATATATATATATATATATATATATATATATATATATATATAATTCAAGATTTCATTTGTTTTATTTTATTCCTTAAACGGAAATACAGAAATCGGTAAATTTTTACCATTTAATCCAGCGTCGTTTAATACCTAAAAAAAAATGAAGATCTACTACCCTCTCCCCGCTGTAAATTCCACAATTTATACTTTTTCGCGTTAATTTCATCGATTACAAACTTCATTTTCTAATTAAAAAGGCAACTTTATACGACGTGACCCAACGGCGTTTAACCTCTAAAAAATGGAGATCTACTTGTTTTCAGCATAATACATTTAAACAGCCTTTATAAATATTATGAGAGAAGAAATTTTGAGAAAAAGAAAAAAAAATAACATGTTAGAGTGGAGGATCACTTTTCTATATAAATTTAACGTAAAATGAGCACCCCTTTTTGGCCACCAAGCGTTCAACGAGACATATCACCTCTAGCATTTTTTCAAGTTTGGCGATTTCGGAGGGGGGGGCAAAATCTGACAAATACAATTTGTTTTTTCTGGTGGGTGGGTGGAATTACATTGGAAACATATGAGACCATTCTCTACTTTCACCTAAGAATTTAATAAACAAAACAAACCCTAAAATATAACAAATTCAATGTTTTTGGCGGGGGGGGGGGTTACATTAGAAATATAAAACGACAAATAAAAAGCAAATCGAAAAGCTCCCCAAAAAAGAAAATCGAAAATGTCCTTTATTTACAAAAAAAAGCCAGTACAAAAAGTGTCTTACAAAAATAAAGGTAAACGTGTAGTTGAACGGCGTAAATCATTTGACAGACAAAAAAATTATAAAAACTATTTATGTTTATATAAAACATTATTAGACCCAAAGACTGAAATAAAACCAAAAAAAATTCATTTTTATGTTTTTTTTTAATCATTTTTTTATGAGACTAAATGTGCACGCCTTACACGTTAAAAATTTGGCCTTTTTTTTTAGGTTTGACAGTTTGGCTTTTTTAAGGCCAAATTTGGCCTATTTTACACTCTTTCATTACAAAAAAAAATATGGCGGCCAAAAACATAATTCATGAAAGAGCTTAAAAAGGCCAATCTGCCAAACCTTAGAAAGGCCACATTTTAAAAGTAATATAGCGGTCTGGAATAATAATATAAATGATAAAAAAATAATAAAAATGAAATGTTTTTTCTGGTTTTATTTCAGGCTTTGGGTCTAACAATGTGTTTTATATAAAAAAATAGTTTTTATATATTTTTTTGTCTGGCAAATAATTTACGCCGCTAAACTACACATTTACCAAAATAAAAAAATAAACGCACGCATTAATGTTTATAAACGTTATTTTTTTAGGTTCACAAAATCGTGAGTTTTCTTAGGACAGTGATCCCTTCTGCCGAAATATCTGGTGGCGAGGGTATCAGATACTTCTTTTTGGAGGCGATTACATTTACATGCTTTTATCCGTTGTTATGGGGGGGGGGTATCCACGTTACCCATGATGAAAATGATTAGTATAGCAGGCGTGTTTCAAACGGAACTTGACGTCAACCCAGGTAACGCCGAGTACCCATGTTAGTATATATATATATATATATATATATATATATATATATATATATATATATATATATATATATATATATATATATGCCAAGTTTTATTTGAGGAAGTAAGAAATGCTCTCTTAACGGAAGTTGTATGATTCATGAGAAGCACTTGAAATGAATCGTAGAATATTTTTTCTATTTTTCTTTCTCTTTCTTTCTTTTTTTTTGTCCTTTTCCCTCTTCCTTTTTCCTTTCCTTTCATCTTTTTCTAATCAGTTCTCTTTGCGGAAGACGACGTCCTGAGAAAACCAGCCATGACGGATAGGTACGTTAGCTAGTACTTAATTATTATTTTTGTATGTATTTTTTTTAAATTTCAAATTCGCCCCCAAAACAAGGCACATTACCACCGAGACATAACGTGAACGAGGGTTCAAACTTTTAGAAACTGGGGAGTTAGGCAGCAAAATGATATGTGACTCTACGTTTAAAGTTTTGTCAGGTTGGTACACTAGACAAACATGGGGCAGGAAGAGTACTCCAAGGCGGTTTCATGAAGGAAGCTATTAGAATAAAAAAGATGAAGTGAATTTTGCTGCTTGTTGAGTATTTACGTTCAGAGCTGCTTATTTGTTTATTTTATTGATGGAAATCGCTCCAGACAAGGTACGAAGCCACTTAATGTAAGGAGCAAAAACAAAAGAAGCAACCTCTATCTCACAGAAGAGATGTTGCGAGTTTGTCTCTGCTATATCGTTATTTTCATGGCAAGTGCTCGACTGAGCTTCAATCTATGGACCCCCCTCGCCAAACATTCACGAGAAACACTCGTCTAGCTGAAACCACTATCAATAATTCCCGCCACTGTGCCTAAACCTAAACGTAGATTCCATGAACAATGTTTCTTTCTTAGAACTGCACGCCTGTGGAACTGTCTTCCGTTTTCCTGCTTTCCAGCTGACTACAATATGGTTGTCTTCAAGTCCAACCTAAACAAGTTCTTGATGAGCCGTTCCACTTAAGTTAACAAATTTACCGAATTTCCATTACTAACGATTACTACATTGCCCAACTGTACACTCTTAACCCTTATCCTCGAGTGGTCTCTTGGCCTTGATAAGTGGCAATGCCTATGTAAAATAAAATACGACATCAAGTTTTAAAACATACTAGAGAGCGTATTAGATGAATAGATTTTTAACCACAGACAGCGATTCTTTCCCCTTGGCCAGAAATATCAATCATCGAATGCGAAAACTAAAATGACACAAAATAAAGGAACCAGGGGTTGGAAGCCATCCAAAAGTAAATCCAAAAGGTAATTTTTATATGCAATGTTCGTGGGAGCACATTTCGTGGAAGTATTTATAAAAATAATTATTAGATATTAGCTGTGTAGAAGGATTGTCTTTTATCTATCTATCTATCTATCTATCTATCTATCTATCTGTATCATTATCTGTCTATCTAGCGATGAATGGACAACAGAGATTTGAATCATGGCATATTCATTACATGTATTAAAGTTTGTGACCGATCAGTTTGCACCGGAATTATCCGAACGGGAACCGGATGTTACGTGTCAGATGCTCCAGTTTGAGTAAGCTGAGTTAAATTTGCGGAGTTGGACTAGAAACTTCAAACAAGCAAGATGGGTTAAGAAGACCTGCTATGACAAGATGCCCGAGGAGTGAATAATATATATATATATATATATATAAAACACTTATTTATCTTGAGTCCATGTCTTGAAGCGTCTTTGTTAAAACAGGTTCAGCTCTACCCAAGATGAATGACGAATCCCCACCCCCAGAAGCGACCAGCAGCGAAAACAGGTATGTTATCATGTTACGGGTATTTTATATTCTGACACGGGCCGTTAAGATAGACATTTAGGTACAATAGTTTATTATACCACAAACACAACGTACATAGATATCTATATAGATGGCCTATTAATTAATCAAGAAAATGAAAATATGTAAGATGCGATTTAATGTTAACAACATAACATAATTACGGGGATGCAACATTGCGGCGATGGGACAGGGGTTGAAGACTAGTCGACGATGTGGGACATATTAGGTTTTTTGGACCCTGTTTAAGAGGGAGAAACTAGTGGTTGATGCATTGGTACATATTTGCTTTCTAAAGATACTGGCAGGTTTGTGAAGTTTTCTAGAACCGGAAGAGGAGTTCCAACTTCCTTGCAGCAAGTTTGGCCATAATATCCTAATTCTTCTCATCTCTCGCAACGTCACTGCGAGGCAAGATGGATCCCAAGGATAAAACCCCCCTTCTATAGTACCACACAGTGCCTCCAATAAGTTTCCAGACTTTTAGTGATAGTACACACATGAAATTCTAGTTCCCTTCGAAGTAATCTCCTCCGGCTGCAATGCACATGTTGTACCGTTCCAGCAACTTCTGGAAAGCCCCATGGAAGTTCTCTTGTGTCATCGAGTCAATGACCCTCGTCACAGCCTCTTTCATCTCCTCAATTGTCTCATAACAACAATCCCTAAGGTTTTCCTTGAGCTTATGGAATAACCAAAAGTCACAGGGAGCAAGGTCTGGACTATAGGGAGGGTGAGGAACTGTCTTGATGCTCATCTTTCTTTCTGATCTTCTCTGGGCAAATCTTCTGCATCTTCAGCTTCTAACGAATAATTGTATGTAAAATTCACACAATGGCATTAAACTTTGCACTTATTATCTCTGTAGACATACGACGGTCCTTATCCATAAAATTCTTTATTTGGCCAATCAATACTGGTGTTCTGACTTCCTTACTCCTCCCACACCTCTCATCATCCCTCACAAACTCCCTGCCTTCCTTGACTCTCTTACGCCACCCAAAAACCGATGCTCGATTCATGCAAGATGACCTTGAAAAAAAAAAAAACGTCAAAAGCATTCTATACATTTCTGTGGCATTTTTCCCAAGTTTAAAACAGAATGTCATTGCATATCGTCCTTCTAAAGTGTCCTCACATCCAGATTGCATTTTTGAAATTCACCAGCTGTGACAATCAGGCTTTAGTAGGGTGTATTCCAATTCCATCTTTAGCTGTTCCTTTAAACCGGTAATCATAAAAATTGATCAGTCATTTCATACTAAACTTTCAAGAGTCTGCGAAAATTTTAAATTCCTGTACAAAGCTGTATGGAAACTTATTGAAGACACCTCGTATCTGCTGACTGAATCAAAGTTGTCGTATATTAGTTATTTTTTAACCGAAAACCTGGTGGTCCTATTTCCTTCAGGCAGGAGAAGGAGTTTGGCAGACAGTATGAAACATATTTAGTTCGAGATTCTAATTTTAAACACAGTCTAAGAGTGGTATACGGTATAATCACTTTTAGACACCGGTTCTTGTCTGATCACCGAAGTTAAGCAACGTTTAGCCTGGTAAATGCTAAAATTGGTGACCATTAAGCAACGTTTAGCCTGGTAAATGCTAAAATTGGTGACCATTAAGCAACGTTTAGCCTGGTAAATGCTAAAATTGGTGACCATTAAGCAACGTTTAGCCTGGTAAATGCTAAAATTGGTGACCATTAAGCAACGTTTAGCCTGGTAAATGCTAAAATTGGTGATCATTAAGCAACGTTTAGCCTGGTAAATGCTAAAATCGGTGACCATTAAGCAACGTTTAGCCTGGTAAATGCTAAAATCGGTGACCATTAAGCAACGTTTAGCCTGGTAAATGCTAAAATTGGTGACCATTAAGCAACGTTTAGCCTGGTAAATGCTAAAATTGGTGACCATTAAGCAACGTTTAGCCTGGTAAATGCTAAAATCGGTGACCATTAAGCAACGTTTAGCCTGGTAAATGCTAAAATCGGTGACCATTAAGCAACGTTTAGCCTGGTAAATGCTAAAATTGGTGACCATTAAGCAACGTTTAGCCTGGTAAATGCTAAAATTGGTGACCATTAAGCAACGTTTAGCCTGGTAAATGCTAAAATCGGTGACCATTAAGCAACGTTTAGCCTGGTAAATGCTAAAATTGGTGACCATTAAGCAACGTTTAGCCTGGTAAATGCTAAAATTGGTGACCATTAAGCAACGTTTAGCCTGGTAAATGCTAAAATTGGTGACCATTAAGCAACGTTTAGCCTGGTAAATGCTAAAATTGGTGACCATTAAGCAACGTTTAGCCTGGTAAATGCTAAAATTGGTGACCATTAAGCAACGTTTAGCCTGGTAAATGCTAAAATTGGTGACCATTTGGGAATTCCAGGTGCCGCATGTGCTTTCGTCTTCTCTCGGTATCGGTTCCAGCCGTCTTGGACTTCTCCTTGCCACGGGACTCCAGCAGTGCCGCTACAGGAGAGGTTCGGTTGAGGATTCCACAACTCTTGTCCCACACTTTCACTCGCAGCTACCTTTACCAGAGGTGTCTATTGTCTTTCGAGACTAAGTGGAGGCATCGAATCGAAAAGGTGTAAGACTAAGATTTGGCAGCAATACTCCATGCACTGGCGAATAGTGGCTTTGTAGTGATACAGGATACTCTCATGTTTGAGTAATTTTCTAGCATGGTAGAGGGAGCCCACCAGAAGGAAGATTAATTAAATATAAAGCATAAAAATGAAGAACAACACAAAACAAAAAGCAGGGAGGTTATTTAATTCCGGGGAGTGAACTCTAATAGAATAATGCGTATAGAAAATTGAGAAAAGAGTCCAAATAGAAGTACTAATATATGTATATATATATATATATATATATATATATATATATATATATATATATATATATATATAGTTTTTCTGTAAAAGTCTGAGGAAGCTACCTGACGGCCAAAAAAACGGTCGTGTAGCTGAGACAATAATGTAACTAAACAGAAAAATACGGTAATAAAAATTAAAACGCATATTTGCTCTACAACAGTATTGAGCACTTTCTTCAGGTTTTTATTAATTACCATTTCTGCTATATATACATATATATAGTCATCAACATACATTACTGTTTCGCTGTTTCACAGCTCATCAGTGCGGCTAGACAGGCAACTACTTCAAACCAGGATTGAAACCCGACCACCTGTACGACAGTCAAGGCTCCTAAACATTACGCTAATCGGCGGCTGCTGTGCGAGTCGTGAATTAACGATGTTTCGGCATCGTCCGAAATACCTAAGCTCGATTTGTTTACACAAAGAGCATCACTTAATACGCTAATGGTAATTCGTGTATCACTTCTCAATATCCTCAACTCAAGATGAGGAGCATTATATATATATATATATATATATATATATATATATATATATATATATATATATATATATATTCGCGCCATATTGTGTATTTTCTTGTGCGCTACAATTGTTACATAAATATTTGAACAATTTTAAATATTATATCATTTAAAATATTCCAAAATAGGTATTCTTCCCACTACTCCTGGGTTAAAAAATATTAATAAGAAATATATATATATATATATATATATATATATATATATATATATATATATATATATATATATATATATACATAAAGGAACATTTCGTGTGTTTCTCTGTGTGTATGTGCGTGTGAGAAAAAATGGACTCAAAAACAACTGGATAGATTTTCACGAAATTTCACACAAAGATACTGTATGTGCCTGGGAGTGTTCTTCGATAGGTTTTGTATCGGATTATCTTCAATAAGCATCGATAATCAGTAATCGAAATAATCCGATGAAAGAAATAACATAGAATTTTGACTAAAGTAAACACCTTACAAAGCCAACATTACAAGTGTGTTTAAGAAGTTTTATTACCACACAAGAAGTAGGTTCTTTGATATGACAGGGGCGCGTTCGAAATGATTGTTTCTCTTTAAAGCACAATTGCACCATGGTACATGACTTTCGCATTTGAAAATTTAATGCAAGCCATTACGAAAATATAATTTTATAAAATCAGCAGTAGGTTCTCTACAGTGCAATGTCGACTACAATGTATTGTGGACTAAGTCACTGCGAGAGGCATGTTAGCTTTCCCCATGTGCACCGCGATGTGTCCTCAATTAGAGCAGGCAATGAATTGATTTGATTGAATAATGCGCTATTTCACCGATTTCGATGAGCATAAAATATGGGAGTGTGAAGTTATCGTTGATCATTATTCGACCCCGGACAACGTCTGGTCACCTTGCTAGTATATATATAAGTTGGAAAGGATTTTTTTTTTTACCAATTCGTATATAGGTGTAGATCATTTATTGATTAAGCATGTATCGAACTTTAAATTTAAAAAAAAAGCACAAACAAAATCAAGTAATATTTTTTATCGGGAACAGAATTATCGATAATCAATTATTGAATTATGAAATTAATTAATTTGAAAAGTTCGTCTTGGATTGAACCGGGAAAATTCTTAGAGACGAAGATGAAGAGGAAAGTCTTTATGAAACCACGTGTTGTCATCTTTTATGATTTTTTTGTCTTGTTCTTTTTTGTTTGTTTGGTTTTTTGCTATTGTTTTCTTTTTTTTTTTTTGGTTGTTTTTTAATCCAATTGAAGAATTTTCGATATTCTTCGTCGGTTGCGAATTTTGCTTTGTTTTGTTTTGTTTTGAAAGGTCGGATTGTCATTGGGAAACTTTTAGTCAAGAATTGGATAAAACTATTTTATTGGAATTCACACAAAAATGAAAACAAATAAAATAAAAAAAAAACAATAATAATAAAGAAACCGTACTAACATGTTCTTTAATTTTTTTTCTTTTTCCGATACAGTCAACAGACACGATCAACGACACACACACACACACACACACACACACACACACACACACACACACACACACACGCATGCACGCACGAACGCACACACACACACACATATATATATATATATATATATATATATAAATTGAAGCTGATAATGACTTTTTAATGGTAAAGCAAACTTATGTAAATAAAGAAGCTCTACATGGTTAAGAGGAGCAAACAATAAAATAACTTAAAGCGTAAAGTTATATACAAACTTCAATAAGAGTTATAGAAAGGGAAATTAGAGATAAATCACTTTAGGCAATGGCATTCCGATGCTAATGCTTCTCGGCAAACTAAAGGTAAAAGGGCAATTGCAACAACATTCACATTATATATATATATATATATATTGAAAATAATTATTAACGATGACAATTAAGACACAGCTTAACTTTATATATATATATTGTGTACAGAAAGTTGTTAGTTGAGACAGATCATTGGTACCGTCGGTTTCAAGACCGATAATAAGGCCCGTTTAAGGTATCCTTATCAAGCTCTCTTCAGCCAGCTTGATAAGGATACCTTAAACGGGCATTATTATCGGGCTTGAAACTGACGGTACCAATGATCTGTCTGAACTAACAACTTTCTGTACACAAAATATAAATACGCTCTTACAATTTGGATTTTCCTTTTAATTGAGCACTCTGCTGGAATTCTTTTTCCAAAGAAAAACTAATCATATATATATATATATATATATATATATATATATATATATATATATATATATATATATATCGAAAATAATTATTATAATTGACAATTTAGACACAGATTAAACTTTATATATATATATATATAAATATATATATATATATATATATATATATTGGCCTTCGGATCAAAGTGTAGTATCTGTTCTTCAGATCTACACTTCAATTTCTTGTTCTCTGTCAGTGGAGGAGATATCCTTCACGACTGAAACAATTTTTATTTTTGTTCCTTTTCTCCACATTAAAAAACGACCCTGGTGTCTAACTCTATCCCGTGGGGAGGCATTGTAAATAGGAACTTTATATATATATATATATATATATATATATATATATATATATATATATATATATATATATATATATGAATAAAAAAGAATGCGAAAAGTATAAAAGCTCATAACTTTTCTTTATTCGTTTTCAATTGGTGACGTGCAGGAATACAAAATAATAATATTATGAAAAAAAATTAAAAAACTTTTTTCATAAGTACATAATTTTCGACCGATCCTTCAGTCTTCATCGGTGTAGTGAAAGTATGAGGATGCACAGGGGAAAAAGGGGAATGGAAAAGGAAGGAAGGTAGAGGAGGAGGAGGAGGAGAAGAAGAAGGAGGAGGAGAAGGAGGTATAGCCAATGAGAAGGTGTCACGTCAGTCTTAAATATATAAACATATAAGTACGCACATACACACATGCACACAGTACATATATACATACAAACGAAAAATTAAACAGTAAATAAAAATGAGAAACGCGTCTTTAACGGTCTAATCCTCCGACATATTTCATATTGAATGCTAAGAGAAAAGCCACACAAATATTTTCCACAAACTAAAAACAAACTAAAAATTCCTATCGTACAAATCACATCACTAACTATAAGACATATATTAAAAACCACGAAACATCTCTATAACAAACCAGTTTCCGATGGAGGTATATATACTATTCCTTGCCATAATTGCCATCATAAATACGTTGGTGAAACTCAGCGTAAATTGGAAAAAAGGCTTAATGAACACAAAAGAGATATAAAAAATAGCAATTCTCTAAGTGCATTATTCTCTCATTCATTGCAACATAACCACACCTTTGATTTTAAACAAGCAAAAGTAGTTAAATCCATTTCAAATAAACCGCGCCGGAGACTTCTTGAATCTGCGCTTATCGCAATTTCAAGCACTATTAAACAACGTGGAGGTTTCTATAACATAGCGCCATTAATAAGTAAACTGTTATTAAAATAACATTATTTAACTGTGGA